>NC_061862.1:128784963-129073897 GCF_907164915.1 Impatiens glandulifera | reverse complement strand
TTTCTAATAAGTAACCAATCACCATTAAAATGAGAATACTTAATTTTCTTTTCTTTAGTTTTTTTTTTTGTAGAGTGAAGTAAATTGGCGATTTTTAGAGTCAATTAGTTTATTACGTGTCATTACATACTAATCTAAAACATGTATGGGCCAAATAAAAATTCTAAGCTATAGACTTTTATATTAGTTCCTCATTTGTAAGATATGACAACATCCTAAAATGATAGCCTTCCTGTCTATTTTTATGAAAATCGAGAGAAAGGTTAGCCAATTAGATTTATAACATAACTTCTTTAGAAAAAGCTTTTCCTAATACAATGCATGGCTCGTGTCTAATATCCATGTCCTTTGCGTCACCTCTGTGGGAGAGCACTTGAAATGATAGGTAAGACATGAGACCGAATAATTTTGGATGACACAAACTTCCCATAAAAATAGGGCATTCAAATAGATAATTCGTGATTATGACGGATCCTTTCAAGAAAGAGAAAAGATTTTAAAAACGGGAGCAGAAAAAAAAATGAGAACAACTCCAATAAGTCTCGTGGCTTACTTTCCTTTCAAATCTCGTAAAACAGGTAAGAAATCAACTCATTTGGAAGTTGACTCACTTAAATGACACGAGAAACGAAATAGAACTTAGCAATAGAAGACATACTTTGGCAATACTTTAAGAATCTCCACTTAGTTTAGCTCTCGAAAACTAAAAAAGAAAAATTATAACAAGTTTTTTGGATTTGTTGCTTGGATACTTGTGAGAAAGGGCCGCATTGCTATGGCCAAGACGCATGTCCAAATTGACAGTCTCAACTCTAATACAAATTTGACATTTTAATGTTGATAAGACATTTTATTTAATTCAAATATTTAAATCTCAAACCTAACCTCATACTTCTAAAAAATTCTACCAATGCCATAAACATCCTAAGAGACCATGCCCATTATGTACTTAATGTTGGGTTTTTGTTTTCCTTAGTCCATGAGTAAAAGCCCAACAAATAGGCCCATTTTGGGCCCCACTTAATTCACTTATTTGGGATCAAAATAAAAAGGGGAGAAAGCTTCTTTTGCAAAAAATAAGAGAAAGAGAAAGAGAGAAAAAAATCAAGAAAGAAAAGAGGGAAAAACTTCAAGTTTCAGCAGCCTTAGTGTTTTGATGATCGCCGGAGTTTGCACCGTTGGATCGTCCTAATTTTTGGACAGCAGCTTCACAACTTATGGGCCAACATTCTGGACAAAGGAGATCGGATTCTAAGGTCTGGAGGTCGGGGTTTTGTTTCCGGAACAATAGCAATTGTTTTTGGTGATATTCTTCCTTTCTTGTTCTTTGATTGTTTATATATCCTTTATGTGCATGTTTCCAAGGGTATTATGAATCTGTATGCCTCTAGTATTGTCTAGAGAAGACTTTTCCACGCTAAAATTCTGTGTTGTTTGTGTGTGTGCTTGCTTGGTGTGTTACTCACTGTTTTAGGGGTTGTGTTGATTGCATTTGTGCATACCTATTTGTTATCTTCCTCACAGGTTTAAACGGTTTGGGAAAGTGTTACCAAACGAAGGATAAATTCCGCATTTTGTTGTTTACCGTTGTGGTGCATTTCCATCAAAGTGGTATCAGAGCCTTGGTTGCTTATTTGTGAATTGAACGGTTTGAACGATGGAAACTAATACAAGTAGAATGATTAATTTGAATGGTTCTAATTATCATGTTTGGAAGGCAAAAATGGAAGATCTCCTATATGTGAAAGATTATTACTTATCTGTTTTTGCTACTGATAAACGTGAGAATAAAACTAATGCAGAATGGACTATTTTGCATAGACAAATTTGTGGATATATTCGGAAATGGGTGGAGGATAATGTGCTGAATCATATTAGTGGGGAGACACATGCTCGTACTTTGTGGAACAAGCTTGAACAGTTGTATGCTCGGAAGACTGGGAACAATAAATTGTTCTTGATTAAACAATTGATCAAGTTACACTACAAAAATGGCACTCCTGTTACAGATCACTTAAATGCATTTCAGGGCATTGTGAATCAACTTTCAGGAATGGGTATCAAGTTTGATGATGAGATTCAAGGTCTATGGCTACTTGGTACATTACTGGATTCTTGGGAGACTTTTAGGGCATCCTTGTCCAACTCTACACCGGATGGTATTATCACCATGGAATTGGCTAAGGGCAGTGTTATGAATGAAGAGATGAGAAGAAAGTCATAGGGTTCCTCTTCACAATCAGATATCTTGGTCTTTGAAAAGCGGGGAAGAAGTCAGAGTAGAGGTCCGAGTAACAAAGGAAATCAGCGTGGTACTAACAACTTTGGTAAAGGGAAGTATGCTAATGTTGAGTGTTACTATTGTGATAAAAAGGGGCACACAATTAAGTTTTGCAGACATGAAAAGAAAGAGAACAAGAATAAAAACTACAACAACCAAAACAACAATCAAAGCAAAGATGACGATGGCAGTGACAAGGTTGAAGTGAATACTATCACTAATGATTTCTTTGTTTGTTGTGATGATAATTTGGTGAACTTTGCACATGATGAGGCGAGTTGGGTTATTGACAGTGGAGCTTTGTGTCATGTTACATCACGAAGAGATTTTTATTCATCTTACAGTCCAGGTGATGTTGGGGATATCAAGATGGGTAATAGTGGGCTATCAAAGGTTGTTGGCGTTGGAGAAATCTGTTTGAAACTTGATACTGGGATGGAGTTGGTTTTACAAAATGTAAAACATGTCCCGGATATGAGATTAAATTTGATTTCTACATGTTTACTTGATGATGATGGGTACAACAACTACTTTGGTAATGGTTTGTGGAAACTCACTCGTGGTTCTTTGATCGTGGCAAGAGGTAAAAGGTGCTCAAAGTTGTATGTGGTACAACCGAATATCTTCAAGAGCATTGTTAATGTTGTGGAGAATGTTGACATGACTGAGATATGACATAAGAGACTTGGCCATATGAGTGAAAAAGGCATGGCTTTGTTGTCAAAGAAGGAAGTGTTATCAGGTGTAAATGATGTCCAATTGAAGAGGTGTTCTCATTGTCTTGCAGGTAAACAAAACAGAGTTTTCTTCAAGATCCATCCTCCCTACAGAAGAGAGAACATACTTGATCTTGTTCATTCCGATGTTTGTGGTCCTATGAAAACAAAAACACTTGGCGGTTGCTCATATTTTGTCACATTCATTGATGATCACTCCCGGAAGGTATGGATTTATAATTTGAAGTATAAAGATCAAGTTTTAGATGTGTTTAAGCAGTTTCATGCCTCAGTTGAGAGAGAGACTGGAAAAAAGCTCAAGTGTATTCGGACAGAAAATGGAGGTGAATACATTGGGCCATTTGATGCTTACTGTAGAGAGCATGGTATTCGGCATCAAAAGACTCCTCCAAAGACACCACAAATGAATGGCTTAGCAGAGCGGATGAACAGAACATTGGTTGAGAGAGTCAGATGTTTACTTTCACATTCAGGGTTGCCGCGTTCCTTTTGGGGTGAAGCGTTGAACACGACGGTACGTAACCAAACACCATTAAAATGAGAATACTTGATTTTCTTTTCTTTAGTTTTTTTGTAGAGTAAACTAAATTGGTGATTTTTAGAGTCAATTAGTTTATTACGTATCATTACATACTAATCTAAAACATGTATGGGCCAAATAAAAAGTCTAAGCTATAGACCTTTATATTAGTTCCTCATTTGTAAGATATGACAACATCCTAAAATTATAGCCTTCCTGTCTATTTTTATGAAAATCGAGAGAAATGTTAGCCAATTAGATTTATAACATAACTTCTTTAGAAAAATCTTTTCCTAATACAATGCATGGCTCGTGTCTAATATCCAAGTCCTTTGCGTCACCTCCGTGGGAGAGCCCTTGAAATGATAGGTAAGGCATGAGACCGAATAATTTTGGATGACACAAACTGCCCATAAATATAGGGCATTCAAATAGATAATCCGTGATTATGACAAATCCTTTCAAGAAAGATAAAAGATTTTAAAAACGGGAGCAGAACAAAAAAAACGTGAACAACTCCAATAAGTCTCGTGGCTTACTTTCCTTTCAAATCTCGTAAAACAGGTAAGAAATCAACTCATTTGGAAGTTGACTCACTTAAATGACACGAGGAACGAAATAGAACTTAGCAATAGAAGACATACTTTGGCAATACTTTAAGAATCTCCACTTAGTTTAGCTCTCAAAAACTAAAAAAGAAAAATTGTAACAAGTTTTTTTGATTTGTTGCTTGGATACTTGTGAGAAAGGGCCGCATTGCTATGGTCAAGACGCGTGTCCAAATTGACAGTTCAACTTTGAAACAAATTTGACCTTTTAATGTTGATAAGACATTTTATTTAATTCAAATATTTAAATCTCAAACTTAACCTCGTACTTCTAAAAAAAAATTTACCAATGCCATAACGATCCTAAGAGACCATGCCCATTATGTCCTTAAGCATGCGTCTAAATTATAACATTAAGTGAATAAAGTTTAATTTAGGTTTAGCTAGCGTAGGTAGTAAATAAGGATCAATACCTAATAAATGAGTTAGAAAAAAATGTGATTAAAACCTGCAATTCACCTAAAAAATATGATTAATATACCAAAATTTGAGAAATAATTAAAGGACCATCCATAAATTTCCTCATAGTTTTTGGAGACATGTAGCACAATTTATGGATACTACAAGCTACACTAAATGATATAAACAACCCTTAACGCTGAACCGGACCGATTAGCAAGCGGATTGTCGAACCGACCCGGTCAACTACAATAGTCAACCAAATCCGGCTAAACATTCTTCAAAATTCAAGTTTCTTGCTAAGATTGATCGTATGTAATTTGATGCTACAATCAAATTCCTCGTTGACTTACAACCTAGCTGAACTAACTAGAGCATCTATTTCATGTAGTAGAGCAGATTGGACTTCACCAACGGAATAAAGAAGATGAATGGAAAATTAAGAATTATTTAAACATGATAACAAGAAATTTTTAACAAAACCTGCACAATTTTTATAATCAACTTATAATGAACATAAAATCATCACAGAAGCTTCAGAATGGAATGAGAGCAAGAATACAAATATGTTCAATCCAAGGAATTTTTAACAAAACCTGCACAATGTTTATAAAATCTGGATAAACTGATCACAGTAACAATTTTACTTCACGAATAGTTCCTAAATTAATTATAGAATGATTCAAGATCATCTCGGTAATATATCCTAGGATCATACTCAATCAATCAAAATGCAAAAACGATGGAGAAATAAAATCTTTTAATTTTCTAATCATTTCCTTTCAAAAATAAAAAAATAAAAGGAAAAAACACAAAATTAATATCAAAAGCTATACAAACTAAACTTATTTGTCTCAATTATTTATGTGTAGCATCTTTTATTTATAAACTGTCAATTAATTTGCGGATTAATTATTTAATCTTGATCCCTTGCATTGTGCCCTTATAAAAGTTTGATAAATTCTTTTATTGGCTAAAATTTTTAAAAACTATAAATTCGTGTGTTAAAAGTTTGGATCTACACTACTGAACCAATTATTTATATTGATTTAGGTTGGTCATTATCCTATGGTAAGAAACGTTAGAAGCCAATATCATACCGGTATTGTTAATGGAGGGTCGTATGATACGGTATACTTTAATTTTTTTATCCATATTTTATACCTAAACGAAAGTTTTGATATAGAAAATTTTACACATTTACATTACATTGATTTCGATATACTTTAATTTTAGTACAATATCGGTATTATACCTTTGATATCTAAAAAATATATTATATTAAACAACAAAACTCAAATGCATTTGTATCAACAATTTTTGTTTATAAATTGATTATACAATTTATGTTAGATAATAATAATAAGAATAATATTTTTTTATTTGAGATAAACTTGACAACATATTAGATTTTATTAAGTCTATTTAAAAAAACAAACACTTTATAGTGAAATAAAATTAGTTTTATACATTTTAACATAGAATGCATTACATATATTAAAAAATATTATAGTAGTAAATATTAATTTTGAAAATATCGTACTAATAAGTGTTAGTGAGGTTAGAACTAATGACCAGATAATGATAACCAAGATCTATGTTTAAAAAATACTAGAAATGTCATTTTTCATTTTATTAAATGGGCTGGTCTGGCTTGTTACGCTTACCAATGCAGACCCTGAATTAGAGCATGTCCAACACACAAGACCTTTGTCTAATTATTTTGTCAAATCATTCTTCCACCTCAGCTGAAAGAGGACACATGTTCTAATTGGGCAAAACACTTGAATGCTTCCACCTTTTTCTCTGAATAATTAAAATGTTATTTTTATTTAGGGCTCTTAAAAATGAGAAAAATAGGGACCCTGTATATTATATTATATAATAATTAATAAAGTCAGAGTTGGGCATGTCCGGCATAGAGGGCGCTACCCTCTTTTTGCTTTTACACACAACGCAGAAAATTAATGACCAGCCCTTTTACACGCTGTCCAAATTAATGCGGACACAAGTCATGCGTTTCATATGCTCCTATGCCCCTTGCCCAACTTTTTATTATATATGTATATCCGCAGTATTTCCCACTAGTTTAAAAAAAAAAGTTATTATCGACATCATTGAATGTCAATAGCCACATGAAATAGAATCATCACTTACCCCTATCATTATTAGTTCCGTAGCTAAAATATAGCTCTAGTAATAAATATTGTAGCTAAAAGGTTGGATACCAGAATAAAATACTCAGATTATAGAAATAAATTATTCAATAAAAGTGTGCTATAAAAATAAATTACCATCACCAAATGCATATATATTACTAAATTTTTTTCTATCAAACTTATTAATAATCTGAAAAGAACAAAAATAAATGTTTTTAATAATAAACTAGATAATTTATAATATCAAAACAACAAATATAATATTTTATCAAATACAAATATTATTTCTCAATAATTAGTACAAAATATATGAGATATAAATTTGAAGTAAACTCTAATCCGTTTCTCAAAATATTATTTTACTATTGTCATCCATGTAGGAAACAAGTATGTATGATGTATGATAAATTAATTCATTCAAATCTACAACTTTCTTTATGTTCCAAACGAAGAGAGAAAGCTCACATTAACAGTACACACACCATTAACTTTCCTGTCTCTTTATCTTCTTATCGTCAGATAATACATGTTTCAAGTATAATCAATACACAAATAGACATTTCAGGAAACACTCATTTATTTGCTTCACATTAAAGATGTTAAGTTCATATATAAGTAATTGGAACCAAACTGATACCAAGTTTTTTTTTTATTAGAAAAATAAGGAGTGCCGCCTTGCAATTAGGCATGGAAGCTGTGCCCCAACGGTTCGGGTATCCGAAGGAACCGAACCGATCGGTTCAGGTATTTTTTTTGCATTTCGGTTCGGGGCTATTTCGGGTTAGAATCGTTCGGTTCCGGGTACCCGGTAGAAGAACCGAGACCCGAACCGAGACCCGATAATTAAAAGAAACTGTTTCGGTTCCTCATGTATCGTTTCGGTTCCGACGACTTTTGTTTCGATTCTTCTAGCTCAAAGAAGACAGAGACCAGAGACCGCCATTGTTGAAGAAAAATGCTATGTTTCAGCTTAGAGCCTAGAGAGAGTACGTCATAAGAAAAATTGACCAAATTCTATATTTATTCATTTCAAGATGTTTGATTTCATTAAATTTACAATTTTTTATTCTTTTAAATATAATATTTTAAATATAATAATAAAGATGTATTGAAAGTTTACAACTTTAGAATTAAATGAAATTATATTTAATTTTTTATTTTTTTTTCAATCCTTTAATAATTCAAAATATAAGTTTGATAGTAATATTTTTTTATTACTCTTTAAAAATAATATAATTTTAATATTATAGATATAATTCTCCTTATTTAAATATTTTATGAAATTAATTTAAACTTTTTTAATAATATCAAATATTATAATAATTATATTTTATTTATTAAAAAATAATTATTTATTAAAGGGTTAAAAATAATATTTAAGAAGGCAACAATTCTAAACTTTAAAAAGCTATACAAATTTAGTTCAAAATTATAATATATATCTTTTTAAGAAAATGTTTTTTTATAAATATTTGGTTCTTAAATTAGGCCGGGTATGAATAGGAAGAAAAATGCGAATTATTTTGAATACTCAATTTTTTTTAGTTCCAATTAAAATAATTATTTCATATCAGAAAATTTATCATGATAAACTGAAATTTAAAAATATATCGAGTAAAAATAAAATATCCTCTCATATATATACTATCAACCAAAACAATTTATTAATTTTTTTATTAATAAACAAAAATAAATATTAAATTATTAATTATGAAAAAGAAATTAAAAAAATTAAAAAATTCTGGGATTATTTTTTTAACGGGTCCGGGCCGGGTCGGAACCGGCCAGATTTGGGTAAATCGTGGAACCGTTTTTTCGGGATTTTTTCGGGGTAGAATCGGGTCCGGTTCAGTTCGGGTCCGGTTTGAGTGCCTCAAAACCCGAACTTTTGCCATCCCACTTGCAATAGCAGATTCTGCAGATCAATCAGGCAGGCTCCTTGGGATGCTGAAATTATTCAGTCATGTACCAAGAAACATTTGAGTTCTTACATTAATAAAGAGATACATCTGCTTCACCCAAATATAAAACAAAGGGTGTATTCTTCTAGACAAGAGACTTGTATATTTTGAAAATATGACGGTCTCTAGTTTGTTTGAGCCTGATCATCACCTGACCAAAGTTGATCTACCCTGCTCTTGACCAAATTTGATATACCCTGGTAATTGAGATAGTTGATAACATTTTTCAACATATAATCATGAGAGATCATGGCTATTCTTAGGTAGCGTTTACATTCTGACATTCAATTCTCTTTTCACCATGAAAATTCTAAAAACCATAATTTTGTCTTATGCCGAATACAATCAGATGAGATCTAACGACGGTTTTATACTCATATACTCGATTTGCACGCCTTACACAAGGACATACAATTGATGATCTACCCGTAGACCTTTCAGTAAATTCTATGAAGTTGTCAACCCCTCAATATATTTTTGATCAGTACGAAGTATAGTCATCCATGTTTTGTTAAGGAATTCCATTAGGACTAGACAAAATATTACTATGTCAAATAAAATATGTCATTTATAAATTATTCATAAACCTAACTAGTTCAATAATTTAACATATAATTTAATAAACTATCGTAACCTAATCAACATACAATACAATAATCCAACAATTCAATAATCTAATAATATAATATAATCTAACTAACATATAATCGAATAATGCAATAATCTAACATACAAATAATCTATTAATCTAACAATCCAATAATCTAACATTCAAATAATCTAACTTAATTTAAAATCAAATAAACCAACAATATGATAATCTAACCTAACATTAAATATATAATCTAACAATAAAATAATCTAACAATCTAACTAATCTAACCTAACATTCAATAATCCAATAATCTAATCTAATCTAACATACAAATAATCCATTAACCTAACATCAATAATCTAACATACAAATAATCCATTAATCTAACAATCCAATAATCTAACTTTCTAAATAATATAACAATCTCACATTGCTTTTAAATGAGAACTAACCTGAATATTGACGAAAGGGCAGCGACGACAAGAAACTTCAATCAGCAGTAGGGGCAGAGGCAACTTCAAACGACAGCGAAGACTTGAAATTTCTGCAGAAAGAGAATGAAAGTAGTGTATTTGAAAGAGAATGAAAGAGATTGAAAAAGAATGAAGAGTATTTGAAAGATTGAAAGAGATTAAACTAACCTGATTGCAGTCCGATATTGGGAAAGAGGATAGTGGAACCGACGGCGGAGAGCGGAGATGACTTCTTCAACCGGTGACAACTTGAACCGAAGGTGGAGAGCGTAGATGACTTCTTCAACCGTCGACAATTTGAACATGCCCTCTTGGGTTTTGTTAAGGTATCACTATTGATTTTAGAATAACCGTTATAGATGTTTAATCGATATCAGATAACCATTACTGATACCCTTGTAGATATGAAAGGACGGATAACATATCACTAACAATTTTAATAATAATTGTTACCAATGTTGGTATATTAACGGTTTGAAGGGAAACTGTTACTGATACGTCTTGGGTGAAATAAAAACTAAGGCATATTAGTAACGGTTTTAGGGATATTTTAGGGATAACCGTTACTGATACCCCTGTAGAAATGAAACGACTGATTACGTGTTAGTAACTATTTTGAAAATAACCGTTACCGATGCGAGTATTAGTAATAGTTATCCTTGAAAACTGTTACTGATACCCTTATGGAAAAAAAACGAATGATGGTGTATTAGTAACGATTTTAAGGAGAACCGTTACTGATACCCTTATTAAAAAAAAGAGAATAAAAACAATAATATTTGTAACGACTCTTCCTTATACCTATTATTGATAATTAATATCAGTAACGGTTTTATATGAGAGTTAGAGTAGCGCATGTATTAAAGTAGTGATAAAAATTATCAATAAAGGCGCTACTAAAATTCATTACCAAAGCCTCTTTTTCTACTAATACACATACCTTATATCTTCAAAGCAACCATAACAGATAGTGATCTCTTGCTACTCCCTCTCTATAGCTTGCTCTTCATTCCCCTTTTCTATCATTGACCCTCCATGTTAAAGAAAAATGCCTCTATTTGCATGTTCATGTATAATTTCTTTTCCCTTTTCTCATTCTAAAATTTGGGAGAACAAATTCGTCAACTCTAGCTGATGACAAGGAACAAGGATGTTAATTTGGAAATCCTCATTGACTCCTTGTCACATTGATTCAAAACATTTACGAAATGGTTGTACATGACATTTTTTAGCTTTCAAAAAAAAGAAATACGAAATAGATCTTCTGAAGAAGACAATGATTGGCATTGGAATGGGGAAATTTGATGAAATGGCCCCATAACAGGGGAAGTTCCAAAAAAGGCCCGCGCCTGCTAATGTTGGCAAAAAGGGCCCTTTTGCCCTGCGAAATGTCAGAAATACCCATCCGGTCCCAGTTTTTACGCTCATTGACGCGAATTACCACTCACGCGATTTAATCTAAATAGCGTGAGTTCATCAACGCGATTTAGATGAAACGCGTGAATGACAATTCGCGTTTTTCAATGTACGTGAATTACCATCCACGCGTTTCATCTAAATCGCGTTGATGAACTCACGCGTTTTTAGATGAAACGCGTGGATGGTAATTCGCGTCTTTAGTCTTATATATAATTTTTCGGCCCTAATTTAAAACAAAACCTCCCCGATTCTCCCTCCCACTCCGACTTCCAAAACCACGTCTTCTCAACTGCCGACTTCCTTCAACATCGATCAAGATCATCGTTCCTCAACATCGTTCCTCGTCCAACATCTTCGACTTTCCACCGTCTATTCGACATCATCGTCTTTCCACCGTCTCTTCGACATATTCCGATGAGTTTAGGGCTTAAGAGTTAGGGTTAGGTTTTGATGTGTATTATTCCGTTTATATTGATTTATATTGATGTATTTAGGGTTTAGAGTTTGGTTCTGGTTTCGTTTATGTGTGTAAATGCTTTTAGGGTATATGACGAGTATTGTATCAGTGTTCTTATTCTGCATGCATGCATTTCACGTTTATTCATACATTTCTCGTTTAAGAAATGGCATTTTCGTGTTTGTTATGTGCTTGTGAAGAAATGGTATTTAGGGTTAGGGTTTAACTTTTGCTGCTTTACTGCACCTTAATAGAATGCCAATGAGACAGGTTTCGTGTTTGTTATGTGCTTGTGAAGAAATGGTATTTAGGGTTAGGGTTTAACTTTTGCTGCTTTACTGCACCTTAATAGAATGCCAATGAGATAGGTTTCGATGTTATATTAAGAAATTTAGTCAACATTTGCTCCTAATTTGCTGTGCTGAATCAAAAGCCATAAATGATCCACATTGTATGTTCACTTTCTTGGACCATATTGCACTTGCTATAGGAAGCAAATATATCTTTCACTTTTACCTTGATTGAATGCATTTCTAAAAGTGGATCAAGTGTTAATATGTTTAATTGGAGGCTGCATCTAGATGAGTGTTCTTATATTGAATACATTGATTGTAAAATCCTTTTTGATGAGTGGATGACTCGGGAATATATATGTGCATCTATACACTAGATGCTATGATTGAATTGGACCAAACTATTTTCTGTCATGATTTCTTCTGTTCCATTTTTGTTGTTGGTCTTACTATTTAATTAAATACTTATTTTGTTTTGCTAATTATCATGGTGATCCCATGTTGTTCCTTGTTTTGTAGATGGAGTCCACTATAATACCCGAGTTTGCTGGTAGGGTATCTTGGAAAACCAATATGGGAAATATTGCGGCCAAGTTTGCAAAGATGAATCTAACTGAAAGGGTAGAGGAAACCCAATTCAGATTCTTATTCAAAGGGCACCCATTACTGCGGTTCTCAGGAACGATTATACACCACATGCTCCTCAGGAAGTCCAGCTCAAATTCTATGGAGATGAAGTTCCTTGTGAATGGAGAAGAACTGTGCTTCGGGATGAGGGAGTTTGCATTGGTTACAGGTCTCAATTTTGGGAGATTCCCTGCGGAGCAAAGGATTTTCAATCAGGTTGAAGAATCTCCAACTTTGGTTCTTAAATATTTTAAAAGTATTCCACTTATTAGAATAGCAGACCTTCATTCAAAATTCCTGTCCTGCTCTATAGGGAAGATGCATGGAAATTGGGGCTGGTATACCTAGTTTCCCATTATCTCTTTGCCCTTGACCCGAAGAGGATAATAAATAAGAAACTCTTGAGCATGGTCGATGACATCGACACCTTCCTCAATTTTCCATGGGGAAAGGTGTCCTTTAGAGCAACCATCAGGGGTTTGACCAAAGACCTTGATCGCTACAGGAAGCTATATCTGCAGAAGAAGAATGCCGCCTCGGGGAAGAAGAACAAAGACAAAGACAAATATGTCGATGTTTCTTATACCGCATATGGGTTCGCACTAGCCTTACAAGTGTGGACTTATGAGGTGATCCAAACGTTTGTCCCCAATCTTGCAATTAAAACGACACTTCAAACGGAAGAGCCCGTCTGCCCAAGGATGATACAGTACAAATCAAAGAGGAAGAGCACTGCCTCTGATCTTCACACTGCCCTGCAAGGCAAGATTGTTAAGAAAATGGAATTGTCTGAAGAAGAGAAGATCTTATATGTTGGGGATGACTTTGAAGATATGGGAGGTAATGTTTATGATGTCCTTTTTGATCTTGACTGCAGAAAGAGGAAACTTGGAGATATTGACGATGGAGTTCCTCATAAAAAAACTGTCATGAGCAAGAAAAGACAAATTACTCCAGCCAAAGCCAAACCTTCCACGAGAAGAACAACCCGCAACCCTACCCCCAACACCAACACCAGCACCAGCAGCTCTTATTCTATCGAGAGCGCCACGAGTAGAAAAGACGAAGACGAAGAATCCTCTCCCCCGACTCCAACAGCAACAACTCCCCAGGATAGATGTAGATTGGATGAACTTTCGAAGGAGCTAAATGAATTCAAAACTGAAATGAGAGATGAAATAATTCTCATCAAAACTGAAATGAGAGATGAAATAAGTCTCATCAAAACTGAAATGAGAGATGAAATAATTCTCATTAAACGGATGTTAAAGCAACTACAACAAGACTTTTCCACACAAGGGGAGAAAAAGAAGGAGAATGATGAAGAAAAGGACGAGGGGGATTTTGAGGTGAACATTGAGGTATGAGTTTGAATAATGATAAATTTCGTGCATTTGGCATTTCTTGCATTTGGTCTAATTAAAGGATTTTTTCTTTTTTGTAGGATGGGAAGGGAGTCAATGTTGTGATGATTTTGGAGAAAGACAATTTTGGGCTTGTGGAGGAGAATGAAGTTGAGGTATGTATTTCTTGCATTTCTTGCATTTGGACTAATTTGTGCATTTCTTGTATTTAGACTAATTGAAGGCTTTTCTGTTTTTTGTAGGATGGACAGGAGGAAGACATTGTTGGGCTCTTGGAGAAAAACAATATTGGGGAGGACAATGAAAATGAAGATCATGATTTGTTGAACGAAAAAAATATTGAGGTATGCATTTCTTGCATTTGGTGCAATTCGCGCACTTTGCCTATTTCTTGTATTTGGACTAATTGAAGGGCTTTTCTGGTTTTTGTAGGATGGGCCGTTGTTGGAGATGGATAATGTTGGGACTTTGGAGGAGAAGACAAATGAAGATGGTGAATTGAATATCGAGGTATGCATTTCTTGCATTTGGTGCAATTCGCGCACTTTGCCTATTTCTTGCATTTGGACTAATTGAAGGGCTTTTCTGGTTTTTGCAGGATGGGTCGTTGTTGGAGATGGAAAATGTTGGGACTTTGGAGGAGAAGACAGATGAAGATGGTGAATTGAATATCGAGGTATGCATTTTTAGCATTTGGTGCAATTCGCGCACTTTGCCTATTTCTTGCATTTGGACTAATTGAAGGGCTTTTCTGGTTTTTGTAGTATGGACCGTTGTTGGAGATGGACAATGTTGGGACTTTGGAGGAGAAGACAGATGAAGATGGTGAAAAAAATATTGAGGTATGCATTTCTTGCATTTCTTGCATTTGGTCCAATTCGCGCACTTTGCATATTTCTTTATTTGGACTAATTGAAGGGCTTTTCTGGTTTTTGTAGGATGGGTCGTTGTTGGAGATGGATAATGTTGGGACTTTGGAGGAGAAGACAGATGAAGATGGTGAAAAAAATATTGAGGTATGCATTTCTTGCATTTGGTCCAATTCGCGCACTTTGCCTATTTCTTGCATTTGGACTAATTGAAGGACTTTTCTGGTTTTTGTAGGATGGGCCGTTGTTGGGAATTTGGAGGAGAAGACAGATGGTGGGAATGTTGAGGAAGCTGTGGAGGAGCAGGTGGAGAAGCAGGTGGAGGAGCAGGTGGAAGATAATGAAGATGAGGTTGAAGAGAAGGTGGAAGAGAAGGTTGAAGAGAAGGTGGAAGAGAAGGTGGAAGAGAAGGTTGAAGAGAAGGTTGAAGAGAAGGTGGAAGAGAAGGTGGAAGAGAAGGTTGAAGAGAAGGTTGAAGAGAAGGTGGAAGAGAAGGTTGAAGAGAAGGTGGAAGAGAAGGTGGAGGATAATGAAGATGAGGTATGTAATTCTTGCATTTGGACTAATTGAAGACTTTTCTTGCCTAATTCAATGATTTCTTTGTAGGTGGACGATGATTTCGTTGTGCAGAGGGGTAAGAAGGGGGTCCAGAGGGGTAGGAAGGGGGTGCAGATGGGTAGGAAGGTGGTGCAAAGGGGTAGGAAGGAGGTGCAGAAGAAGGTGGACGATCATTTCGTTGTGCAGAAGAAGGAAGAGAAGAAGGAGGACAAGCAGATAGATGAGGATGTGGTGGTACTGGAAGATGCATCCCACATCCTATTTAAGAGAAAGAGGACGGCGTCGAAAGCTGTACTTAGTCCCTACATCGTCCCTCGTCCAAGAAAGAAGACGATTGTTGTCGATCCTATGTCGACTTGTAATGAGCAACTGAAGAACGAGTTCAAGAAAGAATTTGCGAAAGGGACTAAATTTAAAGACATCCAACTCTCTGATTGCACTGGAGACCTTAAGTTCTTCACTACAATTATGAGGTTAAATAGGTGGCTAACTGATGTGGAGATGAATGCCGCAATTTGTCTACTAAGAGCAAGAACATTCTCCTACCCTAAGACGTACCCGGCGGATTTCACCATCTTAGATTGCCAGTTTGCCCCTTTGATTACTTCATACCATGATGATTTTGTTGCTGACTCGGTTGATCCAGAAAAACCAGCTGGCCATACTTTCGCTGAAATCATTTACCACTACAACTGGGGTACAGAAGATAAACATATGCCCGGTTGGAGCAGTGCTGATGTTATTTACTTCCCCCTCAACCTCAACAACCTACACTGGGTACTATGTGTTATTCGATTGCAAGAATGGAGAATTGATGTTTATGATTGCGATCAGACAATTTTCAATGACGACGAATTTGGAAAATCCATGAAAGCCATTTGTGAGATGATGCCGCCCTTCCTTCATAAAGCAATGTCTGAAGTTGAAATGGCCAGGTATCCTAACATGATAAATGAAACTTTTAGATTTCAGAGAATCCCACATCCTGAAGTACCAAAAGAAGAATGGAGTGGGGACTGTGGCATTTTTGTATTAATGTATGTAGAGTACCTGACTGCTAAACTTGGTCTAGAAAATTGCGTATCAAACAATATGCAATTATATTGAGAAAAGTGGGCAGTCAGGTTGTACCACCAGATTTTAGAGCCATAAGTTGTAAACACTGAATTATTGTTGTAACATGTTTTGTAAACACTGAATTATTGTTGTAACATGTTTTGTAAGCACTAAATTATTGTTGTAACATGTTTTGTAAACACTGAATATTGCTTGTCATCATCATTTCAGACATGAATGTTGTAATAGGTATCATAAAAATGTGTAGTAATATGCGTATGTAATATTCGTGAGTCATATTGTAATACGCGTGAGTTATGACTCACGCGTATTACAATATGCGTCTATTATGACTCACGCATATTCTAATATAATTCACGTGTATTGTAATACCCGTGAGTCATAACTCACGCGTATTACAATATGACTCACGCGTATTGTAATACACGTCAGTTATGACTCGCGCATATTCTAATACACGTCAGTTATGAATCACGCGTATTATACAATCTGCATACAACTTTCAAATAAAATCTGTATACAATATGACTCACCCAACCTGGATGTATTATACAATCTGTATACAACTTTCAAATAAAAAAACATAGACAATATTCATGTAATTGAAAACCAACAATCAATCAACATACAATATTCGAAAACCAACAATCAATCAGTATACAATATTCAAAATTGCACAGACAATATTCATGTTTGTGGCTGAGATGATGACGGCTGAGATGATGACGCTCTTGCAGCTCTTGCAGTAGAGGGTGCAGGCATTACTGATTTGCATGTTGCCCTGTTGTGACCCTGACCACCACATGAGCTACATCTTCTCGGCACCTTACGAATTTCACCTTGGGATAACCTACGCTTTGTTTGAGGTCGCCCTTTCTTAACCTTAACAGGTGGTTTAAGGCACACTCGTTGCTTGATATGTTCTGGAATATCCCAATACTCTTCATGACAAACTGGATATATTGTTTCCGCATAAGCATTGATCCACATTTCACTTGAGTAATACCTGAAAGATAACAATTGAACATGTGAGAAATAAAGTTAGTTAGATAAATTCAATAGCAAATAAAGTAAAGTAAACCCTAAACCTTGAGCAGAACTCATAGGCATCCAATCTATGGGTACGGGAAGCAGCCAGGGCATGAGTGCAAGGAAGACCAGATACATCAAATACACTACAACTACAACTCATTTCTCTTAAGTCAACTTTATAATCAGATTCACCGTCATGGACATAAAACTCGAATCGGTTAAGTGGATGAACGTTATATAATCTGGTCTTCTCAGCTTGATCACGTAAGAACTTTTCATAATAAGAACATAAACGTTCATTGTGATTGGAAGCTTTTTCTCTTCGACTATTAAATCAATCTTGTAATGTGAATCTTAAATAATCAGCTAAGATTGATATGGGATACTTTCTAGCTTCCCTACTTTGACTATTGAAGCTCTCAGCGTAATTGCTTGTCATTTGATTGTATCGTTTACCAGGAAAAAATGCACGACTCCATCTCTCAAACCCAATATCTGCCAAATACATAGCAATACGAGGGTCCTTAGCATTGATCTTGTCAAAATACTGATTAAACTTCAAGATTGTGTATGCTTGAGAAGCCAAACCAAACTCGGCGTGGCTGTGATCGGTTTTGAATTTGTCAATAATATTCATCTTGATGTGATATGTGCACGCACCGTGGTCAGCTTCTGGAAAAACAGCACACAAGGCATTGGCGATGCTTGGGTGTCTATCAGATACAAACACGAGATCATCAACCAATCCAATTGCATCTCTAAGTTTTTGCATGAAATAAGTCCAGGAGTTGTTATTCTCCGAATCAACAATGCCAAATACAACAGGATAGAGTTGTTCATTCGCATCTAATGCTATCGCCACCAATAGCTTACCTCCAACCTTGTGCTTAAGAAAACTGGCATCGACGCACAATACTGGACGACAACAGTTTTTGAAACCCCTAATTGAGCAGCCTAAGGACATGAACATATACCTGAAATGATCGTGCTCATCTGTCTGGATGTCTGTTATGGTACCCGGATTGTTCTTCTCCAACATGCACAGGTATGATTGCAATTTACCGTAAGAATCTTCTACTGTTCCTCGCACTGCCATTAGGGCCTTTTCTCTAGACCGCCAAGCCTTATTATAAGACAACTTTATTCCATAAGTAGTCTGTATGTCTTCCATTATTTTCTTGGGCATGTGGTCATGGTGATGGTCCATGTACTTGCTCTTCATGCATTCCCTAAACACCCATGCTGGTGCTTGCCTTTGATTCTCTTGCCTCGTCACAATTGAACACGTATGATCTCTTACAAATTTATGAATCTCAAACATTTCCGAGGAATTTACTCTGACAGCACGCAGTCTCCACTTGCAATTCTTATCCAAACATTTTACAACCCAAAGTTCTTTTTTTGACTTCACCACTTTGAATTCAAAATGATTAGTCATGGCATATTTATATAACCTCATCTGAAGTTCTTTTTTATTCTCAAACAAAGAACTGACTTCCAATCCGATTCCGGTACTTACTGCCTCATGTATAGGATTTTCACTACTTGGTATGTTACTAGCAACCCATTCACTGCAGCTTGGTTGAGTACGAACAACAACATTGTTTTGTTGTGTACTAGGAACCCAAGAACCGCTTGGATTTGGATTGGTACTAGGAACCCAATCAGAACTACTAGGTTGGGTAATAGGAACCCAATCACCATCAGCATCATCCCCCACATTCAGACGCAAATGTTCATCTTCAATTTCATTTTCAAAGAAAACCTCACGCTGTATCGGGAAGATGTCGGGGTCATCAATTTCTAGAACCGCTACACTTTCTTGAGTTGGTAGCGACTTCTCTACTAAGGATACACACAATGGAGTGCAGTTGTGGACTGAAACTGCTTCATCTAAAAAGAACTCCACATCCACATCTTTTTTTATATCAGTTATATAAGAAAATTTGGCAATCATGCCAGGAGCATTATACTTGGCTTGAAGCAATAAATCATATCTAGATTTGTCAACATCGGTAGCAAAATAAATTTGATCAACTAATTGGGCATAAGTAGAATTTTGGGGAACAATCATACCGCTGTTTGACTTTGCAGAAAAATGAGTAAGATCATCCGTAGTTTTCCACTCTCCATCAAAGTAAAGAAGTACAGGTACTTGAGCTGCAATTGAAAACAGTTCAACAACATCACAAGAATTGAAAAAAGTTCAACAACATTACCATAACCGAGGAGAGTTTGCTCGTAGAGTTTCAGGAAATCCAATGCCGCAACTTTTTACCATAAGTTTGCTTCAATGAATCTAATGGGATAAGAGCTCCCTATCCAATAGGTCCATTGAAGCAAACTTGTGGTTAATTCTTGGAACATTGTATCTCCACGAAACATACCAGTAAACTCCAACTCAAATCTTAATTCGCGTGAGTGAGAATCAATAAGCGTGAGTGAAATACGCGTGAATCAGCTACACTATGCCAGCATGCAAACCCTAAACCTTAATACTAGAATAACAACATAGTATTGATTCCCATTCATTCGAATACAACCTAGCTAAACTATAATTTAACTAACCTAGTGTTCATAATCACTAAAAACCATAAAATAAACATACCCATTTTGAGAACGAAGAGTAGTGGGTCAGTTGCTGCTGCTCGTGGTCGAGTTCTTCAGGGGAGGGTCGAGTCGGAGTGGCGAAAGTGAGAGAAGAGAGAAGGGGAAATTAGTGATTCGTGGTTTTGTTATAAATTAGGGCACAAAAATATTATATACGATGAAAGACGAGAATTGAAATTCACGCGTTTCATCTAAAACGCGTGAATAAACTCACGCATTTTAGATGAAACGCGTGAATGCATTTCACGTTAATTGAAAGACGAGGAATGCTATTCACGCATTTCATCTAAAATGTGTGAGTTTATTCACGCGTTTTAGATGAAACGCGTGAATAACAACATTGTTCCTTGTTCCTTGTTGTTTGAGTTATGCTGTAAACAAAGAAAGCGAATATGCGTGATTATACACAATACGCGTGAGTTATGTTGGATTGTTCTAAATAAGCATAAGTTATGATATTGTTAACAAAAGTAATAAACCATAAATAGAAGAATATTCAGTAATATAAACCACCATAAATCATAAATATCCAAATTAAGTATTGTTATAAACCATAAATATCATAAATATCATAAATAACCCATAAATAGAAGAACAATAAGTCTAAACAACTCCAAATTAAGTAAGCAAATGCTGCAAATCACAAGCAGCAACAGATTGAAGCAACTTTGTATGAGGAACAACATGTTCATCCAATATCCATGACATAGCAGCCGCTGTCTCATAAAGCCAATTGTCGGGAAGAACATCAAAATCCTTTTCAATTGGTCGACACCTGTTGTATATCTCGAAATATACTATTATATTTTTTGCATCCCTTGGCTCAGCAAATGGATAATCTGGATTATCCGATTCTTTAATACTACCACCTCCAACAACTATTAACTCAATGAGATCCTGTTTGTAAAGTGTGTTGAAATTCCCTATAAATATAAAAATGTAACCGTCGAACAGTTTCGAACGCTGAAAAACAAATAAAGAAACTAATTTCAGTTATCAAGCAAAATAAGAAAAGTACAGATAGGAGGAATAAGACCAAACTCACATTATTCAACAATAGAAGTCTGCCTTTTCTAGGACCACCTTGGGCTCCATGATTATCATGTTTAACCTCATAAGGTTCCTCATCAACACAGTTTTGGGTTTTCAATGATGATTTTATCCCTACACAAAACAATTTTTATATTAATTTAACAGACATATGTATGAAAAGAATCGTGTTAACAGAGACTCACAATCAATAGTAAGGACCCATTTCCCGTTCAGAATTGCCTTCAATACTTTTTGAGTTCGGCCGCATGCACCATTGGGATCAGTGTAAGCAATAACATGGGTTACATCTTCTCTCCACTTCGGAGACACCCTTGCACCAAAAGTGCGAGCAAATTCAACTATCAACAACTGTGTAAAACAATAATATAATGGTTATTACATACAAAACTAGTTAATATGGACATAGTAGAGAGAATAGAACATACATTATTTTCAGGTGATAATTGATTGAGACATAAGGTCATAACAGTGTTTGTTGCCTGCATATTATAAAAAAAAGGAGTTGAACGAACTGAGAAAACCATTTTATTAACAACCATTTTATTACATACCATTTTGTTGAACGAACTGAGAAAATCACAATGGCAGCTCCTAATCTAAATACTACAATATCCATCAATATAAACAGCAGAATATACATCAATAGCTAACCATACAATATTCATGTAATTAAAAACCAACAATCAATCAGTATATATAGGAAACGGCATAATATACATCAAAACCAAACCTTAAACCCTAAATACAACAATATCCATGAATATAAATGGCAAAATATACATCGAAACCTAACCCTAAACCCAAATACTTCGATATACATAGGAAAAAACATAATATACATCAAAACCAAACCTTAAACCCTAAATACACCAATATCCATGAATATAAATGGTATAATATACATCAAAACCTAACCCTAAACCTAAATACATCAATATATAGAGGAAACGACATAAAATACATCAAAACCAAACCCTAAACCTAAATACATCCATATCCATGAATATAAACGGTATAATATAAATCGAAACCTAAACCTAAACCTTAAGCCCTAAACTGACCTGATGATGTTGAAGAACGATGATGTTGGAAGGATCCCGATGATGTTGAGGAACAATGATGTTGAGGAACGATGATCTTGATGGATGTTGAAGGATGTAGGAATGGAAAGTCGGCCGCAGTCGGAGTGGGAGGGAGAATCGGGGAGGTTTTGTTTTAAATTAGGGCCGAAAAATTATATATAAGACTAAAGACGCGAATTACCATCCACGCGTTTCATCTAAAAACGCGTGAGTTCATCAACGCGATTTAGATGAAACGCGTGGATGGTAATTCACGTACATTGAAAAACGCGAATTGCCATTCACGCGTTTCATCTAAATCGCGTTGATGAAGTAATTCGCGTCAATGAGCGTAAAAACTGGGGCCGGAGGGGTATTTCTGACATTTCGCAGGGCAAAAGGGCCCTTTTTGTCAACATTAGCAGGCGCAGACCTTTTTTGGAATTTCCCCTGTTATGGGGCCATTTCATCAAATTTCCCCTGGAATGAGTATTGAAGAAGGTGGAGGTGGGTCCCGCCTTATCCAGATTATTGATGGGTAATTGGGCAGCAATAAACATTGTTGACAGGGCATAAATCACGGGCCTTCTATTTTTTAATATCTATACTTTGGGCTTTTAATTGACTTGGTTATTAATTTTGTTCAGTCCATTTTCCCATAGTTGGTTTGAACTTTGAACTTCTTGCTTTATTAGTTTTTAAATTCCTGCAACATAAATAAATCAACATTAATACCAACTTATTTATTTCGTTGGTTGATTTAATTTTTTTATTTATTTATAGATTTATTTGGTTTAAATAGTCCATAATTTTATTATTTTAGAATGAGTTAATAATACATTGTTTTCTATAAAAAAAAAATTGAATATATGCAGAATGTCCCTCTTGGAAAAAATTTGAATACAATACTTGAGTTTAGGAAAACATATGTCCAAGCATGATAAATAGACACTCAATCAAATCTTCAAATTTATAATTTTTGGACTAAATTTTATTTATAAAAGCATGGTAAAGGGACAGAAATTTCAAACTTGACAAACCTTGCGGGAGACTTCTGTTTCTTGATTGTCGATATCCATCCAATGTCACTTTTATTCCAGCTTGTGATCATCCAACTCGATGTTTCATTTGTATACATTGGTATCACTTGACTTTTACCTGACTAGGGTTAACATTCCACATAAGCTAAAATTACCTAACAATCAAACTAACAATGTAGCTTTTTACCCGACGGGTTAGGTTTCCACGTAAGCTAAAAGTACCTGACATTCTTCAATCGTAAAATCACTCTCTAATACCAATGATCTCTCTGAATTTTCTTTTCGAGTGATTTTATTTTGATCAAACATTAAGTATCGAAGTTTAACTTACGCTTAACTTTAACCATTTATTCAAGAGGCTCGTCCTTACTTCAGAAAGACTATGCGTTTTTACATTTGGACTTCGTTTTCTATTTAATTTGTTTTTTAGCATATACTCAGGATGTATCTAATAGAATTGGTGCACTTTGTTCTTGCATTTGACAATCAAGTTAAAAGTCTGGTTGAACTACAAACGGTGATTTCAATATCTCAATCTCTATGAGTACACACTTTTTTAAAACTGGGTAATATTTAATAGAATCGATACATTTCTGCTCTTGTCATTTTTTATACTCAAATTAAGAGTCTGGATGAACAACAAATGATGATTTTAATATCTCAATCAACATAGTCTTTTATTGTCATTACTTTTCCAAAGCCTTCAAGTTCTTACGCATGGCCCTCATAAGTCACATTTATTTAATTACGTGGTTTTAAGTTTGAGCTATGCATTTCCATGAGAATCACTTAGAAAAATAAGACATTTTAAGCATTCATGTGGCTTACAAGAGTATTTATTTAGATATCCTAAATCGAGTTTCAAAAACATTGAGTTCCTTTTAAAACCATCGTCAAGGTGAATGAGATTATTCCTCATTCCTACTTGTTTTCTAAATCCTTTTTTCTCATTTCTCATTTCTCATTTTTTCCATTTTTTTCTCTTTTTCTTTGTTAGAGGGCTAAACAACATCTTATTTTCTTCAATACTTTTGAAGAAGTGTGGTAATGACCGGACTTAAAGAGTAAGTTGCCTATGTATCATTTTGTAGTGATTTAGGTCATAACGTAGTTCAAACACCTTAAAATCATCATTTCATTTTTTTAGTTTTCGTTTTTTCATTTTGTTTCATTTGGTAGTTCTTACATTTTTTTGAAATGTCTCTAGGTTCGAATCTAGGATTTCGTTGTGATGGATTTCACCTTATTATTATGATCATATTTAGTTTTTAAATATATATATTTTTAAATTTACTTACAGATTTTAGATGACTCTTAATTTTGAGAACATGATTATTCGTATGTCATCCATAGATCCTAACATGCATCCACATTGTATCCTCTTTAAGTGACATCAAGAAAAAAATTCTTTATTTAGTTTTAATAATTCAATTTAATCATGAAATTTTGTTAGTTTAAGTTGTATCCAATTGTGCATTCTCGAGCGCGAATAAAAGAGATTATGGTCAAGGTTCAAGGCTTGGTTACACGTGAGAAATGACAACATTGATATGTCTCTTATGCCCATTAAATGATGGTATCTATTATAAAATCTTAGTCATTTTATACAAAATATATCTTTTACACTTCGTTTATTTAATCCATCCTAATACATCTAAGGATAAATTCAAACATAATAATGTGACTAAAAGTTTGTATCAATAAGTTTATAGGGCATGCGTCTAGGTTATTGTCATGGTACGAGAAAATAAATAGGTTAAATCGAGATAATTATCTAAAGATGAAGGCATGATCTCATTAGTATCTGAAAAGAAGGAAATAGATTAAAGCTAGGAAAAATAAATAGAGTCCAAACTAGGCCTTAAGCCATTATTCTTTTATATTTTGGTTGGAAATATTTACTTAGCAATTTTATATTTATTTTGAATTTTTTAAAATTTATTAAAGGGTATCAAAATGTAAGTAATGCGATATACAAAATAAACCAGCAATCAAACAAGACCAGGTTATGTTGACTAGGTCAACCTAACAAGATTATCCTCATCCACGAGCATATTAAGCAAGGATTTGATTTAGCTTGAAAGTTTAAGGCACAACTGAAAAATTGAATGTTATGAGTTCAAGAGACTTATTGATGCAGCGGTATTAGCGGTTGACGTCCAACAAAGAGGCCTAAATTTTTGACTTCGAATGATTGACTTTTTACTCATTATTTTTTCCTTTTGTTGTTAGCGGTATTAGCGGTTGACGTCTAACAAAGGGTATTATAGTATTTTAAAGGTTATGTTATAACCTAATTGATCTAATATTTAAAGAGCAGCAGACGTCATTAAGAAGAAGAAGTCAAAAATTAAAAGAGAGGAAAAAAGAGAAAATATTGTAGCATATTTTTGCCTACAGCCACACAAGGTTCATCAAATTGACGATTTGAGATTCAAATGGAATCCGATTGAGATGAGATTTTTTCGAGAGGTTGGTAAATCATTCCTCTATACTTTCAACGGTCGGATTAAGGTTTGGATGTTTCGAAGTTTATTTTTTGGGGTTTAAAGGCTCTTCCTAATTTGAGTTATTTTATTTGACTTGTTTGAGACCAAAAAGTTGTATCTTTCTGTGGTATTAAAGGTTGTTATACCTTAATTGTATTCCCAATTCTAATTATAGTAAAGCTTGAACTGGACGTAAAGTCCCGTGGTTTTTACTCCTTGATTTTAGGAAATTTTCCACGTAAAAATTTCGTGTGTGCATTGTGTTATTTATTTCTACTTTTACTTGTGCCTTTTTTGCTCCTAAGTTTCAATCAAGTAGGGAATATAATATAAATTTTTCCTAACAAATGGTATCAGAGCTTGGTTAGCTGTTTATGACTTGATTGAATTATGGAGATAAACACAAGTAGGATGATTTTTCTCAATGATTCAAATTATCAAATTTGGAAAGGAAATATGAAGGATCTGTTATTTGTTAAGGCTTTACACTTACTCGTTTTTGGTAGTGAGAAACCTGCATCCAAATCTGATGAGGAATGGAATTTTGAGAATGAACAAGTATGTGGTTTTAATCGTCAGTTTGTTGAAGAGAATATTTACAACCACATTCAACATGAGACAAATGCACAATCTTTACGGAATAAACTTGAAAATTTATATACTTCAAAGACTAGAAGTAATATATTATTCTTGCTTCAAAAATTAATTCATTTGAGATATAATGATAGCGCTTCTATGGCTGATCATTTAAATGAGTTTCTGGGTGTTCTTGATCAGATGTCATGCATGGGAGTTAAGTTTGAAGATGATGTTCAAGGACTTTGGTTATTGACTACTCTACCTAATTCGTGGGAAACATTTAAGGTTTCTCTTTGTAATTTTATTTCTAATGGTGGAGTAACTCTACAGATGGCTAAAGGTGGCATCATGAATGAGGAATTGAGAAGAAAATCTCAAGGGTCTTCAATAAATTCAAATGTTTTGGTTACTGAAAATAGGGGGAGACAAATAAAGATGGGTGGAAAAGACAATGCGAGACATAAGAGTCGAAGTAAGTCCAGATCAAAGTATAAGTCAGTTGAATGTTATCGTTGCTATAAAAGAGGGAACATTAAGAAAGAATGTTTTAAGCTAAAACGCAAAATGAGCAGATCTAATCAAAATAAAGATGCTGGAGAATATCGCATGTCAATACCAACATCAAATGATCTCATCATTGTCCATGACGATAATACAATTAACCTTGTATGTAATGAGTCAAGTTGGATGTTTGACACCGAAGCTTCCTTGCATGTTACGCCAAGGAAATACAATTTTTATGTCTTATACTTCAGGTGATTTTGGAGTATTGAAGATGGGTAACGACGTCTTAAGTAAGTTTATTAGTATTGGTGATGTTTGCTTAGATTCTGGTAATGGGTCAAAATTATTACTTAAGGATGTTCGACATGCTCCAAATATTAGGCTGAATTTGATATAACGGGAAAACTTGATGATGATGGATTGACGAGTTGTTTTGGTTCTGGAAAATGGAAACTTTATAAAGGTAACTTGATTATAGCACAAAGAGAGAAATATTTTAATTTATATTTGATGCAAACTTTAATATGCAAGGATAGTGTGAATGTTGTACAGAGTAAAGATGCTTCCAAATTATTGCACCGAAGACTTGGTCACATTAGTGAAAATGGGTTGAATCTGTTGGTTAAAAAATATGCTATGTTTAGTTTGATTGAGACCGATTTGGATAAATGTTCTCATTGTGTTGCTGGAAAACAAACTAGAGTATCGTTCAAGCATAATCTTCCATCGAGAAAGTCAAAAGTCTTAGAGTTGGTGCATTTAGACGTTTGTGGTCCTTTAAAGGTACAAACTATTAGTGGTGCTCTTTATTTTGTAAAGTTTATTGATGATCATTCCAGAAAGCTTTGGGTATATGTTTTGAAGTCTAAAGACGAGATTTTAGAAAAGTCCAAAGAGTTCCATGTTCTTGTTGAAAGAGAGACCGTGAAGAAGATCAAGTGCATTCGTAGTGATAATGGCGGTGAATATTTTGGTCCATTTGCTGCATACTGTAGACAACAAGGGATCAAACATCATAAAATACTTCCAAAGACTCCTCAGTTGAATGGACTTGCAGAAAGGATGAACAGAACAATTGTTGAGAGGATTAGATATTTTCTTTCAGAAGCAAAGTTATCTCAAACGTTTTGGGGTGAAACATTAATCACAGTAGTACATGTTATTAATTTGATTCCTACGGTCGCTTTGGACGGTGAAGTTCCAAATAAAGTATGGACTCGTAAAAATATTTCGTATGATTATTTACGAGTATTTGGATGCAGGTGCTCTGTTCATATTCCAAAGGATGAAAGATCAAAGATGGATGTGAAGAGTCGAGAATGTATTTTCTTGGGTTATGGCTAAGATGAATTTGGTTACAGATTATATGATCCAGTTACAAAGAAGCTTGTCAGAAGTCATGATGTCATATTTTCTGAAGATGAGACTATTGAAAACATTGATAAAGCTAAAAATAGTGAGTTGAAGGAAAAATGCGAGTAAATAGATTTAGATCCAGTTCAATTATCTGTTTCACCTAGTTCAACAGAAAATCAGTTG
Source organism: Impatiens glandulifera (assembly GCF_907164915.1). Lineage (NCBI taxonomy): Eukaryota > Viridiplantae > Streptophyta > Magnoliopsida > Ericales > Balsaminaceae > Impatiens > Impatiens glandulifera. Next base: position 129,045,593 of record NC_061862.1, on the reverse strand, counting down.
CAATAGGATGATTCTCAAGATGAACATGACGTTCAAATAGAGAATATTAGTAACGAGTAAGAGGAATTATTTACAATTCCATTTAGAAGATCGATAAGAGATAGACAACCTTCTATGAAATATTCTATGAATGAATATGTTTTAGTGACCGATGAGGGAGAGCTAGAGTCATATGAAGAAGCTATGGATAGTGAATCCAAGCATACATGGGTTGATGCTATGAAAGATGAGATGTTGTATCTACATGATAATCATACTTTTTAGTTGAGTTTGTAGAATTATCAAAAGGAAAGAAAGCTTTAAAGAACAGGTGGGTATACAGACTAAAGCAAAATGATTATACTTAAACTCCATGATGTAAGCTCGTTTGGTTGTCAAATGGTTTATTAAAAGAAAAGGAATTGACTTTGACGAAATTTTCTCTCGTGTTGTTAAGATGACATCAATCAGAACTATATTGAGTTTGGTAGATAGTTTTGATTTGGAAGTTGAGCAGATGGACGTGAAGACGACTTTTCTTCACGGTGATTTAGAGGAAGAGATTCATATGGAACAACCTGATGGTTTTGAGGTAAGGGGTAAAGAGAATTGTGTTTACAATTTGAGTAAGAGTTTGTATGGTTTGAAGCAGACTCCACGACAATGGTACAAGAAGTTTGAGTTATTTATGAAGCAACACATATATAAAAACACTATTTCCGACCATTGTGTGTTTATGCAAAAATTCTCTCCTGATGATTTTGTTATTCTGTTACTTTATATTGATGATATGTTTATTGTTGGTCAAAGTGTTGCAAGAATTTATAGGTTGAAATAAGACCTAAGGAAGTCCTTTGCAATGAAGAATCTTGGACAAGCAAAGCAGATTCGTGAAATTAGAATCAGTCATGAAAGAAAGATGAAAAAAAAGTTAAGGTTGTCTCAAGAAAATTTATTGAGAAAGTGTTACAAAGATTAAATATGGAGAATGCTATGATGAAAAGGAATATATGAAGAATGTTCCCTATAGTTCAATTGTTGGTAGTCTTATGTATGATATGGTTAGAACGAGACCAGATTTAGCTTATGATGTTGGTACTGTTAGCAGGTTTCTTTCAAATCAGTGAAAAGAACATTGGGAAGCGGTTAAGTAGATATTTAGATATCTCAGAGGCACATCAAGTATGAGACTTTGCCTTGGAAATGAGAATATGAATTTAGTTGGTTATACCGACTCAGATATGGCAGGTGATGCTAATTCAAGAAAATCCACTTCAGGCTATTTGATTAATTTTGGAGGGGAAGCTATTTCTTGGCAATCGAGACTACAAAAGTATGTTGCGTTGTCAACCACGGAGGCTGAACTTATTGCAGCAACGGAAACTTGTAAGAAGCTCAATTGGGTTAAGAAGTTATTATTCGAACTTGGTATTGTGCAAGAAAGATATTTTTTTCTCTGTGATAGTCAAAGCGCTATCTATCTAGCGAAAAATTCAACATTTCATTCTAGATCTAAACACATTGATGTAAGGTATCATTGGATATGGGATGCGTTGGATGAAAAGTTCTTGATTTTAGAAAAGGTGCATACATACGATAATGGCGCCAATATGATGACTAAGGCGCTACCACAAAGCAAGTTCAAGTTTTGTTATTCAATCGCTGGGTTGACAACATTTTTCTCATAGTTGTGAGGGGGGAGTTTGTTGGGTTTTGTTTGGGCTCCAACTATGAAAAAGGTCCAATAGTGGTTCAAGTTTACTTTTAATTCATTAAGGGTATTATAGTACTTTAAATGGTTATGTTATAACTTAATTGCTCTATTATTTAAAGAGCGGCAATCGCCATTAAGAAGAAGAAGTCAAAAATTAAAAGAGAGGAAGAAAGAGAACATATTGTAGCAGATTTTCGTCTACAACCGCGTAGGGTTTATCAAACTGACAATTGGAGATTCAAACGGAGTCCGATTGAGCTGAGATTTTGTCGAGAGGTTGGTAACTCATTCCTATATACTTTCAACAGTCGGATCAAGGTTTGGAAGTTTCGATGTTTGTTTTTCTGGGGCTTAAAGGTTCTTTCTAATTTGAGTTATTTTATTTGACTTGTTTGGGACCAAAAAGTTGTATCTTTTTGGTTATGCCTTTTTATCTTTCTGCGGTATTAAAGGTTGTTATACCTTGACTGTATTCTCGACTCTGATTATAGTGAAGCTTGAACTGGAAGTAAAGTAAAATGGTTTTTACTCCTTGATTTGAGCAGGTTTTTCACGTAAAAATTTTGTGTGTATTATATTATTTATTTCCGTTTTTACTTGTGTTTTATTTGCTTCTAAATTTTGTTTATCAAGTAAGGAATACAATATATGTTTTCTCAACAATATGGTGATCTGCTACTCCCCTAGCTTTCTCTCCATCCACTTTTTTTTATTAGTGACCCTCAATATTATAGGTAAACCGCCTCTCTTTGCCTGACCATGAGTAATTTCTCATTTTCTCTTTTCTTCTTCTAAACTTTGTAGGGGTAAATCCGTTAACTTCAACTGATGATGAGGCACAATGTTGTTACTATTAAAATCCTCATTGATTCCTTGTCACGTGGATTCCGTCAATGGTATTGACATGAGTCTTGATAAAGGTATAGGTGGGTTCCGCCTGCTCCAGGCTTATACTTTAGAAACTCGTTTGATAAAAGTATTTTTGGGATAAAATCTAGTTTTTATTCCCAAACCCCAAACATCTTATATCAAATCAAATAATTTTATCATTTACATACCAAAATTACCATATAATTTTTTAATATCTTTAAACCATCATTTTCTCTCTACATCATATCCTCTAAAGGTCTTCAAATTTTAAAAATTAATTTTTTTCTAATTTTTACCTAACCAAAAATTTTAGAATAAACCCAAATAAAATAAAATAAAAACTATTTCTTAGAATCCAAACCACAATAAACAAGGATAAAAGCGATAAAGAAGAACGAACACCAAAATTACGTGGAAAATCCTTTACGGGTGAAAAACCACGGGCAGAAGAGAAGTTTTCACTATAACAAAGATTGTACAAATTTTTTTTTTGGTGGACAACGTAATGAACTGTTCAAGAGAAAAGACGGCCGCAATCTCTATATATTGTCTAACCCTAGAATATGATGTAAATTAAAAGGGGCAAACCCATTTAGACTACAGGTCCATATAGTGCGGGCAAAGCCCGCTGACCCAACAAGAATTCGGGCCACAAACTCTAACAATCTCCACCTTAAAATGAATTCCAATCCTTGATAGCATAACCACAAAATCAAACATCTTCCACCAAAGCCCCTAAGGGCATAACTCAGCAATGAAGACCAACCAAGTTCAAGCAATGCTCAAACTTGGTAATAGGAAGTGACTTGGTCATCATATCTGCAGGATTATTGTGTGTACTCACCTTTCTCACAATAATATCACCACGAGCAATCACATCACGCACAAAATGATATCGTACATCAATGTGCTTAGTCCTCTCGTGAAACATCTGATCCTATGTCAGAAAAATAGCACTCTGGCTATCACAAAAGATTGTAGAAATCTGCAAATCATAACTAAGTTCGCCAAACAAGCCTTTCATCCAAATTGCTTCTTTGCAAGCTTCTGTAATCGCCATGTACTCTGCCTCTGTAGTAGACAAAGCAACTGTAGCCTGCAACATAGCCTTCCAACTAATAGCGCAACCACCAACACAAAAAATGTAACCAGACAATGATCTTCTCTTATCAAGATCTTCAGCGTAATCTGAATCAACGTAACCGATAACTCCATCTCTACTTTTCCCAAACTGTAAACAAACATTAGTAGAACCACATAAGTATCTGAAAATCCACTGAACTGCTTTCAATGTTCCTTACCAGGGTTTGCCATATATCTACTAACAACACTGACTGCATATGCTAAGTCAGGTCGTGAACAAACCATAGCATACATAAGGGAGCCAACGGCACTAGAGTATGACACTCGCGACATATAATCATCATCACTATCTGACTGTGGTGACAAAGAAGACGAAAGTCTAAAATGAGCAGCTAGTGGAGTACTTACCGGCTTGACACTTTGCATGTTAAACCTACTAAGGACTTTCTCGATGTATCTCTTTTGACTTATGTACAATTTACCAGCCGGTCGATCTCTAAGAATCTCCATTCCAAGCATCTTCTTTGCTGCACCTAAATCTTTCATCTCAAACTCGCTACTCAACTGTGCTTTCACCTTTCTGACCTCTCTATGATCTTTAGCGGCAATTAACATATCGTCAACATACAACAACAGGTAAACGAACGACCCATCATCACATACTTTAAAGTAGACACAACTATCGTAATTGCTCCTCCTGAAATCATGAGTGGTCATAAATGTATCAAATCTCTTGTACCATTGCCTCGGTGACTGTTTCAAACCATAAAGAGACTTTTTCAGCTGACATACATAGTCCTCCTTTCCTAAGGCTACGAATCCCTCTGGTTGCTGCATGTAGATGTCTTCCTCAAGTTCTCTGTGTAAGAATGCAGTTTTTACATCTAACTGCTCAAGCTCAAGATCGTGGTATGCCATAATACCTAGTAAAGCCCGAATAGAACTATGTTTCACAACTGGAGAAAATACATCAGTAAAATCAACACCTGGAGTTTGACTATATCCTTTTGCAACAAGCCTGGCTTTATACCTGGATTCTTCAACTCCCATCGTACCTTCTTTTCTCTTATACACCCATTTGCAGCGAACAACCTTCTTGCTCTTTGGTAACTTCACTAGATCCCATGTAGCGTTCTTGTGAAGCGATTCTATCTCTTCCTGCATAGCGATCATCCACATACCAGAGTTTTCGCAAGTAATCGCCTCTGAATATGTCGCAGGTTCTTCTTCTGAATCAATCTCTTCAGCCACATTTAATGCATACGCAACTAAATCAGCCTCTGCATATCTCTGAGGGCGTCTAATTTCTCTACGAGGCCTATTTTTAGCAATTGAATGTTGTGGAGGTGTTTCTGAGGAGCTAGCATCATCCATTAAAACTGGAATAGGCTCTGGAGTTTGCTCTGGTGTAGGTTTCAACCCAATCTCAAGCTCCACCTCAATACTTGACTTTTGTTGATTTCCATCGGAGGGAGTTGAAGATGGAGACCCCTGAAGCATGCTAGTCTCATCAAAAACAACATCTCTACTGATGAAGACTTTACTAGTCTCAGGACACCATAACTTGTATCCCTTCACACCTTGCTTGAACCCTATGAACACACACTTCACCGAACGAGGCTCTAACTTCCCATTATCCACATGAGCATACGCAGGACATCTAAAAATTTTCAAATCAGAATAACTAGCAGGAGAACCAGTCCATACCTCTTGTGGAGTTTTCTTATCAATAGCAGTCGAAGGAGAGCGATTAACGAGATGACATGCATACGCAGCGGTCTCAGCCCAAAACGACATCGGTAGCCCAGCATTAAGGCGCATACAACGCACCTTCTCCATCAAAGTCCTATTCATCCTCTCTGCAACTCCATTCTGTTGAGGATTATGTCGAACTGTATGATGCCTCACAATACCTTCAGTTCTACATAAAGTATTAAACTCATTAGAACAAAACTCCAAACCGTTATCTGTTCGGAGATGCTTCACTTGCCTCCCTGTCTGCTTCTCAATCATTAACTTCCACTCTTTAAAGATAGAAAACATGTCACTCTTTTATTTCAAAAAGAATGCCCAAACCTTTCTAGAGAAATCATCTATAATAGTCAACATATAGAACGCACCACCTTTAGATGGTACTCTAGAAGGCCCCCACAAATCAGAATGAATGTAGTCTAGTGTCCCCTTCGTATTATGAATATCAGTTGAGAACCTAACTCTTTTCTGCTTGCCAAAAACGCAGTGTTCACAAAACTTCAGCTTCGTAATACCCTGCACATCAAGAAGCCCTCTCTTGTTCAATTCGACCATGCCATTCTCACTCATGTGACCTAGACGCATGTGCCATAATCTTGTTGCATCAGAATCAGACAAAGACGAACTAGCAACAACAACATCACCTGTAACCGTAGAGCCTTGCAGAACATATAAATTGGCAGTTTTCTTGAGTCCCTTCATCACAACAAGAGACCCCTTGCTCACTTTCACAACTCCACCTTCACCAGTGTATTTGTACCCTTTAGAATCAAGAATACTCAATGAGATCAGATTTCTCTTCATGTCAGGAACGTGCCTTACATCACCAAGTGTTCGAATAGTGCCATCAAACATCTTAACTCTAACTGTACCAATACCAGCAATTCTGCAAGATGCATTATTACCCATCACAACGGTACCTCTAGAGACCACTTCATATGTAGAGAACCAGTCCCGATTAGGACACATATGAAACGTGCATCCAGAATCAAGAATCCATTCATCGCTCTGTTTCGAATCAATATCAGACGTAACGAGGAGTTCTCCATCATTGTACTTTTCAGCAACATCAGCTTCGCCATATTTCTCTGGTTGATTTCTCTTATGATCCTCACCAGCCCTCTTATTTTTATTCTGTAACTTATAACACTCAACAACAATATGACCTTTCTTCTTGCAGTACCTACACGTCTTATCTCTGTTCTTGGATTTTGACCTGCCACGGTTATTTCTGCTAGAATACCTCTCCTGTTGTCTGCCTCGTGCAACAAGGCCTTCAGCCATATTATCTGAACCAACAAGTTTATGCATCTTCTCTTTCGAGAAGAGTGCATCATAAACCTCATTCAGAGTCAAAGTCTCACGACTATAGAGAATGGTATCTCTAAAATTAGCTTACGAAGGAGGTAGTGAACACAATAATATGAGCCCTAAATCTTCTTCATCGTACTTAACCTCCATAGATTCCAAATCAGAGACTATTTCTTTAAAAACAGTTAAGTGATTTTCTAAAGACGTACCGTCAGACATACGTTGGGAATACAAGCGTTGCTTCAAGTGTAGCTTGTTAGTCAGCGTTTTCGTCATACATAATTGCTCCAATCTTAGCCAGAGTGCAGCAGCTGTTTTTTCCTTCAAATAGTCTTGAAGAATCTGATTCGACAGATGCAGATAAATCTGCGATAGAGCCTTACGATCTGCTCGTTGCTTCTCTTCATCAGTCCACGAAGACGACATCTTGTCAGCGCAATATAGCGCATCTTCCAGATCCATCTGTGCCAAAATAGCTCGCATCTTCACTTGCCATAACGCAAATCTGGTGTTACGATCCAGCAGCGGAATGTCGTATTTCATCGTGGTCATGACCAAAAAATAAAACAAACAAATTTGGCTCTGATACCAATTTGTTAGAATCCAAACCACAATAAACAAGGATAAAAGCGATAAAGAAGAACGAACACCAAAATTACGTGGAAAACCCTTTACGGGTGAAAAACCACGGGCAGAAGAGAAGTTTTCACTATGACAAAGATTATACAAATTTTTTTTTTGGTGGACAACGTAATGAACTGTTCAAGAGAAAAGACGGCCGCAATCTCTATATATTGTCTAACCCTAGAATATGATGTAAATTAAAAGGGGCAAACCCATTTAGACTACAGGTCCATATAGTGCGGGCAAAGCCCGCTGACCCGACAAGAATTCGGGCCACAAACTCTAATAGATTCCTTGTCACGTGGATTCCGTCAATGGTATTGACATGAGTCTTGATAAAGGTATAGGTGGGTTCCGCCTGCTCCAGGCTTATACTTTAGAAACTCGTTTGATAAAAATATTTTTGGGATAAAATCTTGTTTTTATTCCCAAACCCCAAACATCTTATATCAAATCAAATAATTTTATCATTTAAATACCAAAATTACCATATAATTTTTTCATATCTTTAAACCATCATTTTCTCTCTACATCATATCCTCTAAGGTCTTCAAATTTTAAAAATTAATTTTTTTCTAATTTTTACCTAACCAAAAATTTTAAAATAAACCCAAATAAAATAAAATAAAAACTATTTCCTCAAATTAGCTCTAGGCTTCTATTGAACTGGTTATTAATTATGTTAGACCATTTTACCCATCAGTTGGTTTGAACTTTTGACTTTTCGTTAGTTATGATTTGATTCTCACTTTTTGCTTTATTATTTCTTTTTAATTCCTTCAACATAGATAAATCAACATTAATACCAGCAAAATATATATTTTTTAATTTATTTATTTGAATGTTAATTTAATTTATTGATTTATTTATATATTTATTTTATTTAAATACTTCATAATTTAATTATTTTTGAATTCGGTTTATACGATACCTTTTTTAAATTAATTATTTATTTTAATCCCGTACAATGAATCATAAAGAAATTTAGAAAATAATTTCAAAGGATGGAATTATTTAAAATTATAAATCGAGAATAAAAAATGAGTATATATATATATATTTAAATTAATATAAAGATGTAAGTTATTTATTTATTTAAATTTAGATATTATGTATTTATATTTACTTTTTTTTTCTTTTGAAATAAAAATATATAAAAAGAAAAGTATTAAATAAATTAATTTAATGAGAATATCATTAACTAAATGACATCTTTTAAATATTTTATTTCAAAATATAAAAAAAATTAATAAGTAAAATCTTTTTTGGATTCGAAAAATCTAAATGTTTAATCTTTTAATAATAAGAAATATTTATATTATTAGAATCTAAATATTTAAAAGATAATTATGTGAAATATTATTTTTGGAATGGGGTGAATTTAAATGTTAACATTTTAGTAATAAAAATAATATAATTTATATTATTAGAATCCAAATATGTTAAAGATAAGTATGTAAAATTTGGTAAGATGTGGATAATCATTTGAAATATTTACCTTCTAAAAATATTTTATTCTCTTCGCTTTAAATAGAGATCTCTCATTCTTGAATATACTCACCGTAATAAACTTATATCATATTCATCAACAAAAAATATCGCCCAAATAAGTTAACTTAATATTATTATAAAATAACATGGACAAATTAGTTTGTCTTTTATTATTGCTAGCTCTTTTTATAATGTGTAAAGTTTATTATTTCTCTAATAAAACACTTTTAAAATGTGATAATAAAATTTGTAATGAAATAATTTTGATTTATTATTTATGCAGAGGAGAATAGTGGAGTAATGTTAGTAGAGGCGGATATTTGCAAAAAAACGAGCAAAACTTACCACGGTATATGTGCCTCGAATGAAGGTTGTATGTATGTTTGCATTAGTGAAGGCAACAATTATGGTCAATGTGAAGGTTTTCTCCTATTCACATGCACTTGTTACTATAAGTGCTAGTACCCATTTATTCTTTTTTACAAGTATGCAATAGCACAATTGCACCAACTATCTCAATTATATAAAATCAAATTCTAAATAAATATATCATTCTTATTTATTGTAAGATTAATTTAATAATTTTCAATTTTCTTTAACATATAATTTTAATTTATAATTCATTTAACAAATTAACTAAGAAAATATAAATATTTTGTCATCATCCTTATTTGTTATATATGTTTTTCCTTTGGGCAAAAATAAAAACTAATAATGTTTATCTGATTTTTTTTAATTTGAATTTTATCTCAAAATATTACCTATTTATCAAATTCTCACATAATATTTGTTCTCTAGTTGGATCACCTTTTTAATATGAAATAAAAATAAAATTACTTTAATTTTTTTACTGTAACAATTTTAAAAACAATTCTATTTGTGATCAAGACAATATACTAATATTTAAATAATTGATAACGACTTTTAGCTTTTTGTTAACTATAGATTTTGTTTTTTGTTTTTTTTTCAATACTCAAAATTTAAAAATTAAATTACAAAATAAATCATTTGGTGAGCCATTCCGGAAGCAAAAAAATGTTTGCATGTTCTTCGATTATTTCTTTTTCTTCATTTGTGATGATCATTCTCTTTTTAAAACATGTCTAACAGAATACGAGATATGAATTTAAGAAAATGTGAATGAGTCTAAGAGAAGTATGATCCTCATCAATTTCCTATAAATTTAAAAGAGTAGATGCACGAGTGTTAAACTTGTGTATTATGTCGTCCCTTAATTTAAATTATAATATTAAGAAAATGGGAGAGATATATGCAAGTGTTCAATTACGATGAGGTAAAGAATTAAATTACTTAGTTTATGTACTAAGAACCATAATTGTCCGTCCGAAGATGGTCTATTTGGTCAAGACTTATGTTTCGCCCTACCTGTGGATGAATCTTAGAAATTGTTTCACTTTTTTTATTTATTTAATTATGATGAGTGATAATATTCTATGAATGTATGAAGGGTGGTGAAATAAGAAGGAGAACATATATTTTTGATATTTTTAATTATTTGGCTCTACATCTCGAACACTATTGAGACTACTTACTTAGCTCTGTTTTTTAGAATCTCACTATTTTAGTGGGAGTAAAGTATGCTTACACAATTTTGATCTTATTAAATCATTTGAATCTAAATTCATTTGTCTATGGATTTTACATATGCTCTAACCTTGAATCTAGGGAACCATTTCATGCGGCTAGACAATTTCATTAACAATTATGCAATTAGAAAAATATTTGATACTTGGACAAGTGTGGGCACTGAACACATTGTTAAGTAATTACACTTGTGAAAAAGTATCCAAAATATGTAATACATCAAAAAAAAATATTTAGTTATTATACCAAAATATCAAAAATAATTTCATGATCTCTCAAGAAATTTTCTTGTAATCTTTTCACCTGTATCAAAATTCAATGACACAACAAGTTAGACCTAATGATAAAAAAAATGTCAAAATAATTCCATGTCAAAATATTTTTGTTTTATATGATATAAAACATAAATTCTAATCATTATATTCTTCCGGAATTTTTAAGATTGATTAAACCATTTTTTATTGAAAATTAATTAAATATACAAAAGAAACAATCAAACGAGACTTTGCTTTTAGTTCAACTCTAGACGGCCCAGTTCAAACCCAATCAGGACAAAAGGATAGAGAGAGATAGAACCAATAGTTTATTATTGCTTTGTTTCTTTTAGATTTTAATTAGCATATATATTCACATCACTCAAAATAATGCCCCTATGATAATTTCAATTAAATATTACATCAAAATCATTTTATAAAAACATTATTCATAATATCATAGAAACCTGATTTTAAAATGATTTAGAACCATGTCATTTCCATTACCATTTCCACATAGACCTATCATTTTAACTAATTTTTCTTCTTATCAACGAAGATCAAATAGATCTTAGGCCTAATATATAAATCATTTTAAAATAAACTATCAGATTCTTATCACCGGTCACTTATCATCTTATTGAGAACTTATTGTCTCGTTATCTTATTGATATGAGAACTTAGTTTTATCAATAGTCTCTTATTATCTTATCGATACGAGAACTCTATTTTATCAATAGTCTCTCATCATCTTGCCAATATGAGAGCTCAGTTTTATTAGTAGTCTTTCATCATCTTATCAATATGTAAACTTAGTGTAATCAACAATTTCTCATCATCTTATCGATATGAGAACTTAGTGTCATCAATAGTATGTCATCATCTTATCGATATAAAAACTCGGTTTTATCAATAATCTCTCATTATTTTATCGATATGAGAACTCAGTTTTATTTGTAGTCTCTCAACATCTTTTCGATATGAGAACTTAGTGTCGTCAACAATATCTCATCATCTTATCGATATGAAAACTCAGTCTTATCAACAATCTCTCATTATCTTATTGATATGAGAACTTAGTTTTATCAACAATCTATCATTATCTTATTGATATGAGAACTTAGTTTTATTTGTAGTCTCTCATTATCTTGTGAATATGAGAACTCAGTGTTATCAATAGTCTCTCATCATCTTATCGATATGAGAACTTAGTGTCGCCACCAATATATGATCATTTTATCTACATGAGAACTTAGTTTTATCAATAGTCTCTCATCATCATGTCAATATGAGAACTTAGTGTCTTCAACGGTATCTCATCATCTTATCGATATGAGAACTCAGTTTAATTGGTAGTCTCTCATCATCTTATATATATGAGAACTTCGTTTTATTAACAGACTCTCATCATCACGCCGATATAAGAACTTAGTGTTACTAGCTTGTATCCCGTGCATTTGCACGAGTAATAATATAAAAAACCGTGAAAAAATATTACGGTAAAAATTTTATGGGCGGGTCAACCCACAACCCAATCCAAGTATCCATTTACTCTCACATATATCCAAATTAACCATAGCTCTCGACCCGACAATCCGGACAATTTAAAAATTAAGCATCATTATATATATATATATATATATATATAGATTAGTTAGTTAAAAAGTTGAACTTATATTGTTAAAATGTCACGTGTTTATCAAATTTTGGGTTGAATTTAAAATATAAAGAGTTATTAGCCTAGTTGGTTAAAATGCTGTACTTGTTTTGTTAGGTTGCAAGTTCAAACCATACCTATAGCATTTTTAATTTTATTTTTAACCGTTTTAAGTTTATGGGCGGGTCAACCCACAATCCGACTCAAGTATCCATTACTCTCACATATATCCAAATTAACCACAGCTCTCGACCCGGCAATCCGGACACTTTAAAAATTAAGCATCATTATATATATATAGATTAGTTAGTTAAAAAGTTGAATTTATATTGTTAAAATGTCACGCGTTTATCAAATTTTGGGTTGAATTTAAAATATAAAGTGTTATTAGCCTAGTTGATTAAAAGGTTGTACTTGTTTTGTTAGGTTGCAAGTTCGAACCATACCTATAGCATTTTTAATTTTATTTTTAACCGTTTTAAGTTTATGGGCGGGTCAATCCACAATCCGACCCAAATATCAATTTACTCTCACATATATCCAAATTAACCACAGCTCTCGACCCTGCAATCCGGACAATTTAAAAATTAAGCATCATTATATATATAGATTAGCAGACTCCCATCACCTTGTCGATATGAGAACTAAGTATCATCAGTAGTGTCTCATTATCATATAAATATGAAAACTTAGTGTTGTTAGTAGTCTCTTGTCATCTAGTAGGCATGAGAACTCAATTTTATTAGTAGTCTTTCATCATCTTATAGATATGAGAACTCATTATTGCCAACAGATCCTCACTACTTGGGAAATGTGAAAACCCAAGGTAATTAGCAGTTATTCACAAATTCTCAAGGTGTAAACTCAATATTACTAGCAAATCTTCATTCCAACAACATGAAACTTCAAGGTTGCAAGTAAGCTGAAGCCTTATTACTAAATGCATGATTTCATTACTATCACATGAGAAAATATTGGTATCAAAACCATGTTTACAATGTGATGTGAATCCTAGTCGATATGACTAAATCTTTTGCCATCATTGTCGACGCAAACCATAGTCATCAAGATTGTGTCATTGATGAAATATAGAATATTCTTATGACCTAAAGGTCACAATTTCATTATTAATTACTCAAGTGAGTGGCACTATTTAACAGGTTCATCCCAACACAAAACTCAAAATAGAACTTTCCAATAACACTGTCTTGTAGGTGTTTACGGAGTCTCTACTTACAAAGATATCTATTCAAAAGAATTCACAAAAGTGCAAGGATGAAGAACATCTTGCTTTAATCCTTCATAGGATCAAAATGCAACGGGTTTCTCTATCAATCAATACTTTAAATATGTTGATATTATGCTTGCATGCGTTGTTGCTCCTTACATATACTTTGCACGAATCTTACTCAAGCTACGTTTGATTCCTAGAGCACATGGAACTAAGTAAGAAAAATGAAGATGGGAAATACACTACTCTAGGTTGTATTTTTCTTTCTCTCTTTAGACATTTAAACTATTTGATCAAACTTGGACACATGTTTAGCTAAATGAGAATTTTTTTTTATCCAAACTCTGTTCAACATGAGCATTATATAGAAAACTCATTTTTGTACCGTAGAAATTAAAATAAATTTGTCCGGCCTAGTATGATGACCGTACTTGATTATTAGAGTAGTAGACCAAAAACGAGAAAACCAAGTCAAAACTGACCTAGTTTGCTATTTTGAAATTTGTCCAAATGTTTCTTCTTAAAAATACTTAAAATTTAGGTAACCTTATACCTTCAGATTGATTGGTTCGGAAAATCATAAATTTCAAGTATAATTTTTAACAAAATGTGCAGAACAACTATTTTAAGACTCGTTTATGTGCACATATGTTATTTTTCTATAAATAGTTAGAATTTGAGAGACCTGATAGTTTGGAAAATTATGAATTTTGAGTATAAAATATTGTCATTGGAAATTTGGTATAGAAGTTTTTCAAATGACCAAAATATATACATGAAACTATCAAGATCTTGTCCATTGGGAGATAACGACAAAATACATTTCATTAAGAAATCTCTGTATTTATGTCTTAGGAAATGACACGAATGATTGATATTTATCTCCAACAACATAGAGATGTTCTTGTAGCTTAGTTGGTTAGAGCGTTGGTTTTATGATCCAAAAATCCTGAGTTTAAGCCTCACTTCACTTAGACCATTTATTTTATTGTGTCTATTTAATGAGGTTTGTGCATCTTCTCTTTTATATTTTACAAAAATTACTAGGAAATGAGATTCAAACAAATTATTTGGGGCATTCTACAGTATTTTTGTGTATAAGTATCAATGAAATATGGAGATGAGAAAGTTGTAATATATACTAGACATTATTTTTTAGCCTCATTTAAATCATTTAGATTCATTTTACCAATAAAAAGACAATAGAGATAGGATCTTGTCCATTAGGAGAAAATGATAAAATACATTTAATTCATTTACAAGAACTAAGTATTACAATTATGTCTATTTAAAGGGGTTGTGTATTATCTATTTATATAAATGTCTGAGAAATGAGTTTGAAACAAAAGAATTGGGGTATTCTAGAAAAACACTTTAATGTGTGAGTAATGAATGAAATATCGAGATGGGACAGTTGTATTATACAACAAGACATTATTTTTTAGTCTTATTTAGGTCATTCAGTTTCGTTTTACCAATAAATCAGGCAATTAGGATATTATAGATAACGATTTTATTTTAATTGAGAAATCTTTGTATTTGTATGGTAGGAAATGACACAAATATTTTATACCTATCTTCAACTTCATGTAAATGGTCTTGTAGCTCAGTTGGTTAGAGCGTTGGTCTTATGAGCCGAAGGTCGTGAGTTCGAGCCTCACCTAGACCATGACTTTATTTAAAAGAGTTTGTGTATCTTCTATTATATATTTTGTAAAATTAATAGGAAATGAGTTTGAGTATTTAATGAAACTAGCTACAAAATTAATAGGAAATGAGTTTTTTAAACGAAATATTTGAGGTATTTTAGAAAACATTTTGTGTATGAGTATTTAATGAAACTAGCTTCTATTATATATTTTGTAAAATTAATAGGAAATGAGTTTGAGTATTTAATGAAACTAGCTACAAAATTAATAGGAAATGAGTTTTTTAAACGAAATATTTGAGGTATTTTAGAAAACATTTTGTGTATGAGTATTTAATGAAACTAGCTAGAACTCATGTGTTATATGATTGTACGAAAAAAAATGTAGAGGTGGTGTAGGTCCGCAAATGAGACAAGCTACTCGTGAGTCGCTCCCAAGTCACTTTGTCAAAGCTCGATTTGAGTTTGACTTTGACCGAGCTCAAGCCGACTAGTTTAATATTCGAGCCGAGCTTGAGCTCATATAATATTTATTCGATGGTTTGTCGAGATTTTTTGAACATGATAATATATAATATAATTTCTATTTATTTTCATATTACAACATAAAATCTAAAACAAAATTTTTTTCATTCTCTTTGTTCAACGTCTATATGTTAGACCTATATTATTATATCATATTACCCCAAAAATTCAAAAATAGAAACTCTAATTCCCTAATATATCATTGTTATAATATATTATATTATTTATATAATATAATATATTCTGTAGATATATTCCATAAATAAATCTACAGAATATAATATCATATATTTGTTTGTATTTTTTCTTTTCTATAATTTCGCACTTATTCACAATCATTCTTCCATTTTCATATTTTTTCTCACTTATTCACGAACACTCTTCCATCTTTCGTCGCTTCATTTTTTCATATTATTTCAATCGAGAATTAGTAAACATAAGTTACTGAACTATTTCTTTCCTTGAATTGGTAGGGAAGTTTGATATTTTCGTTTTAAAAATAAATTTTAGTTTAAATTCCACCTCGAGCTTTAAAATTTAATTTTTGTTCAAATTTTTTGAGTCGAGTCAAGATTATAGGTAAATAGTCGAGTCGAGCTCGAGTTCAAATTTATAAATTTGCTCGAGTTTGAGTCGGACTAATAAATACTTAATCGAGTTAAACTCGGGCTCAAGTTGGTTTGAACTTGCCTCAGCTCATTGTCAGTCCTAAAGTGGATGGAGGTGAATGTATACTCTAATTTATCTAAAAGATAGAACTTTAATTAAATTTACCAAGGTTAGTTATGTGATTTAATTATCGATTTATTTCAAAAACATGGTTCTTGATAAACATCCAAAAGTCTTTTGATGATAGGGTGACGATTGTATCATCTCAATCTTTGGCACTTCTTTGTCAAGATAACTAATTTGATTACCATGGATGATAATAGTAAAATTGATTTTTAGAAATTTGGTGGAGAACATATTAAAAGGGTCAAACTTATATTAAATGTATTTTATTTTTACTTTATAAGGTTTTAAAAATATTTGTATATAATAGAAAAAGTTATGTTTTGTTTTAGTAATAGGAATTATCTAATTTTATTATTAGAAAAATTCATTAAGGATGTTTGAAATATATTTATTCATATTAATAATAGATTTTATAGAATAAAAAAAAGCAATTAGTAATGATTTTAAATTCTTGTAGTTTTTGTTTAACGATAGTAAATAATTCTTGTACACTCTTTATCCACGGTATTTAATTCATATAGCCACCCAAATAGCGATGTTATTTGTCTCATTGCCATATTTTAGCTACGAAACTAATAACGACGGTTAGCGACCGTTAAATTATTTCCTAACAATATAATAATTTTGTGTATCAATAAAATATGGAGATGAGAAAGTTATAATATACAGAAGAAAATATTTTTTAGCCTCATTTAAACTTTTAGCTTCGCTTTACCAATAAAAATATAATATAGATAGGTTCTTGTCCATTGGGAGAAAACAATAAAATACATTTTATTCATTTACAAGGACTAAGCATTACACTTAGTGTCTATTCAAAGGGGTTTGTGTATTATTTATTTGACAAAAATTGCTCAGAAATGAGTTTCAAACGAAATATTTGAGGTATTCTAAAACAAAACTTTTTTGTGTGAGTAATCAATGAAATATAGAAATGAGACGATTTAGTTTCGTTTTACCAATAAAAATATATTATACATGAGACAATTAGGATATTATAGATGACGACATAATATATTTTATTGAGAAATCTTTGTATTTGTGCAATAGGCAATGACAAAAATATTTGATACTTAATTATATATATGGTCTTGTAGCTCAATTGGTTAGAGCGTTGGTATTTAGGTTAAATTAATAAAAATCTCTCGCTCTTTTTAATTTTATACATTTTCATTGAACAATTCATGTTCATCACATATATGATCTTTAACTAAGTTGAATTCATCTCATTTCAATCAATCATTTGTGCACACCAATACTTTCACAATTTTAAGACTCAAATTGCTCCTAAAAAGATTAATTATCATTTTACCTAAGCTAAAAACAGACTCACTAGTAACTCTTAAGGATGAGATTGCAAAAATATCATTGACAATAATTGAAAAGATTGAGTACTTTGTTTTACTCATTTTTACCGCTCTAAGAGATTGAAAGTTTGGTTGGATCTTTTTTCAATCTTATCGTCTATAGATGACATATATTGAATAATATTATAGTATAATTATATTTATATTTGATTTTAAAAAATTATATTTCTTTAAATAAATAAATATATTTATTTCTTTATAAGTATTATATATATATATATATATATATTATAAATACTACTTCGGTATAACTCGATATACCAAAATTTTGAAAATCACATTTACTATATAAATAATTTCGATATCAGTACCATACTTTAACTTTTTTGGTATACCTTAAAAATTGGTATTTTCGATATATTGTAGTATGGTATTTTCGATATATGTCTATAATATAGGTAATTTTTCTCACCCCTAGATATGATGTTTTATACCTATCAATTATTTATTTACAAGAACTAATCATAACACATGTGTTTATTTAAAGGAGTTTGTGCATCTTATATTATCTATTTTGCAAAATTACTATGAAATGAGTTTTAAACAATATATTTGAGATATTTTAGAAAACTTTTTGTGTATGAGTAATTAATTAAACTAGCAAGTATTTTGTGCATTTGCACGAGTAATAATATAAAAAAACTGTGAAAAAAATATTACGGTAAAAATATAATAGCATTTTTAATTTTATTTTTAACCATTTTATGTTTATGGGCGGGTCAACCCATAGTCCGACTCAAGTATTCATTTACTCTCACATTGTAGAACGATCTCTAAAACAATTAATACAGTTTGATTTCTCAACTCATTTAGTTTGACATCTAGAGTCCACTTCTTTCCCATACTACGAATGAAAGAGAAAATGTAAAGACTATCATTAAAGGTCAAAAGAGAATTATGAGTGATTAAAAACTATTGATGAACCACCGCATTCATCAAATTTGGTGTTGAATTTAAAATATAAAGTGTTATTAGTCTAGTTGGTTAAAAGATTTTACTTATTTTGTTAGGTTGCAAGTTCAAACTATACCTATAACATTTTTAATTTTATTTTTAACCGTTTTAAGTTTATAAGCGGGTCGACCCACAATCCGACCCAAGTATCCATTTACTCTCAAATATATATCCAAATTAACCACAACTCCCGATCCGACAATCCGGACACTTTAAAATTTAAACAGCATTATATATATATATAGATTATTTAGTTAAAAAGTTGAACTTATATTGTTAAAATGTCCCGCATTCATCAGATTTAGTGTTGAATTTAAAATGTAAAGTGTTATTAGCATAGTTGGTTAAAGAGTAATACTTGTTTTGTTATGTTGCAAGTTTGAACCATATCTATAGCATTTTTAGTTTAATTTTTAACTGTTTTAAGTTTATGAGCGAGTCAACTCACAATCCGACCCAAATATTCATTTACTCTGACATATATATCCAAATTAATCACAGCTCTCGACCTAACAATCCAGATATTTTAAAAATTAAGCATCATTATATGTATATAGACTAGTAAGATACGCCTACGTTGTACTTGCAAAGTATAAATGAAATTTTAGCATATTAATGATCCTTTGATTAATCGCATTGCAAAATTACTCTAGTTATTATTAATTAATGAATAAACTAACATCACACTAACTAGTAGGATAAGTACATTGTATGGAAAAATATAAACAAAATTTTTATAGAATATTTAATTTAATAAAAGAGAATATATTTATATGAAGAGAAAATAAATAATATATATAATAAGTGGAAAAAATAAAAAATAAAATTAATTATTAATATTTTTTTATAATATAGGTAAATTTTATGAAATATAAACGAATTTTTTTTATAGAATATTTAATTTAATAAAAGAAAATATACTTATATGAAAGAAAATATAATATATATATATATATATATATATATAATTAGAGGAAAAAATAATAAAACAATTAATTATTAGTAGTTGTTTCATAATATAAGTAAATTTATAAAATATTTATAAATAAATTATATTTATATATATATATATATATATATATATATATATCAAAATAATCTTGAACTTTATGTTTATGGATTTATAAAAAGAATTTGTTGGTTAACAATTTAACATATCTTAAATGTTGAACCTACAACAATTTTTTTATAAACATATATGATCATTATAAACCAAAGAAAAAAATGTAAACATTCCCAAAAAAAAATAAAAAAAAATAAAAAATTAACCCCACAAAAAAAGAAAAGAAACTTAAAATTATGAAAAACCAAATCTATAATGTTTAAATGCTTTTAACAATGTTTACAAGAACAAACACTTAAAATAAAAATTATATATATATATATTAATTTCATTATATATAAAATAGACATTAAATTATAATGCTTCACATAAAAAGTTATGCAAAATAAAAAACATTAGAGGTAGCATCCAAAATGATAGTGTCTTGTTCTCATGCGAAATATCTTCATATCTAATTTTTTGATTTGCGAAAATTTTTGAAATCCCTAGCCATCTAGTGTTCCTCATTGGTGAGGGTACAAATTTTCCTCTTCAACCGGACCAGACGAACAGTTCCTTAGACGAGCATAAGGCGAAACTTCTTCCTATACCTCCTTAAATTTACAATTCCTCCAAGTATGGAATTCTACACATATCTACTAAATATATGAAGAACTACTTAGAATTCACAAGAAGGGCCTCCACAAGCTTCATAGACCTCAAACCTCACAACCTAAGGTTAATGATCATATCAAAATTCAACATACCGACACATTAAATTTAAAAAATATCTTTGAGAAGAGCTAAGAAATGTTAGCTCCTTGTACATAGCTAAAAGATTATTTTGAGTCAAATATTCTACCTAAAAAAATTGAAATAGAGACTAAGTGTATTTATAACAAAAATATTGTTTATATATATATATATATATATATATATATATATATATATATATATATATATATATAACAAATATGTAATATTATATATAAATATAAAAATTATAAAGGAATGTGCATTTATAAAAAAAAATTGTTTATATATATATATATAATTATAAAGTTAGGTACTTTTATAAAAAAAAAATTGTTTATATCTTGAATTAATATTTAATAATAAACTCTAGATAATTTTTTAGATAATATATGGTAAGGAAATATATATATATATATGGTGAGGCAAAAATTTTAATGAAGAAAGGAGAGTAGAAGAGAGGAGAGAGAAAATATCTTTGGATTATACTTGATGACGCGTAAGATGTTATTGCATCTACTTGAAAAGATTAAATTCCTGAGAAGAAACGAATTGTCGTCGAAACTAAATATTACACTCTTCTCTCTTCAATTGAAAATTCTTACTTCAATTGGACATTTGTTGATCAAAAATTATTTATAGGAATTATGTCTTCAATTGGACATTCTCTCTCTTCAATTGGACATTTGCTGATATAAGATTATTTATAGGAACTCTATCTTCAATTGGACCTTCTCTTTTTAATTGGATTTTTGTTGATCTAAGATTATTTATAGGAAGAAAATATATAGGTGGAGAATAAATATAACACTCTTCTCTCTTCAATTCAATTGGAACTTCTTACTTCAATTGGACATTTGTTGATCTAAAATTATTTATAGGAATTATGTATTCAATTGGACATTCTCTCTCTTCAATTGGACATTTGCTGATATAAGATTATTTATAGGAACTCTCTCTTCAATTGGACCTTCTCTTTTTAATTATTTTTGTCGAAACTAAATATCACACTCTTCTCTCTTCAATTGGAACTTCTTACTTCAATTGGACATTTGTTGATCTAAAATTATTTATAGGAATTATGTCTTCAATTGGACATTCTCTCTTCAATTGGACATTTGCTGATATAAGATTATTTATAGGAACTCTCTCTTCAATTGGACCTTCTCTTTTTAATTGGATTTTTGTTGATCTAAGATTATTTATAGGAAGAAAATATTTAGGTAGAGAATAAGATGAAAAGTCTGGTTGGTTTAATTATAACAATACCATGGTTGGTTTTCATAATTAATATTAAATATTAAATTCAATTAATGAGAATTCATTAGGTTATTTTATTTGAAGTTAAATTTTATAATACCCGAAACTCTTAAATTAATATTTAAAAATAAACTCAATTAATATAGGTTAATTCATTAGGTTAATTTAATAAAAATTTAATAAGAATTCATTAGGTTAATTTTATTTGAAATTAAATTTTATAAGAAATATTTAATATATATATATATGTTAAATTGGTGATTTTTAAAAAATAAATTTAATACTTAATGTACACTTCAATTAATATAAAATAATTTTTTAAGATAGAATTCATAAAGTTATTTGATTTAAGTGAATCTGATTTGAAATAGTTTTTCATAATTTAATGTATGATTGTGCTCAAGACATACACTTGTTATTATAATCCTTTCATTCTGAACAACTACATTAATCTTAGATTTACAGTTTGTCTTAGTTGTAGGTCTAAGTTGAAACTTAGTTTTGACCTGTGATTCTTTCATACAATTTTTGGCACAACTAATGTTCAAGTGTTTCTGCTTACCACCTACATTTTTTGTCCCTAATTTGCTGACACTAAATTTAGTTGATTGGGCATATGATGTGTAGAAATCGCAAATTTCTTTTTTGGAGGAAAATGTCATTCTAATATTGGGAATTTTCTGTGAAAAGGTCATTCCAAATTGGTTATTATGAACTAAAAATAAGAGTAATTGTAAAAATATGTCAATATGAACAATTGTTTGGGACATTTTTATAATCAGGACATAAATGTCCCAAAAATGTTCATATTCGGGACAAAAACTTCTCGAATATGAACATGTTCAAGACATAAACGTCCCAAACATGCACATTTTCGGGACATAAACGTCACGAACATGCACATTTTCGGGAAATTTTTGTCCCAAAAATGTTCATTTTAGGGACATAAACATCCTGAACATGAATATTTTCTCCCGAATATGCACATTTTCACTAGTTCTAACCAAAAATCTCTACAAACATTTACACCATATACCAACATTTGTGTGACTTTATTTATTTTCGGCAAAGTAATCGGTACTTTTCGTGCTCAATGAGCGGTTGAGCTTCATCTACTACGATGTTGTCTTTATTGGTTTCCTAAACATTAAACATGAATAACTTCATTATCTTACAAATAAAAAATAAAATAAATATTTTGTATAAATAGATATCAAAAACATAACATGAGCTAAGGTTGTGGATTGGGAGAAGATTTTTGCCTAAGAGAGTTGTGAGAAATAAATAATTTGAGCATTAGTGTTTGGGATTAAATTTATACTAAATAATTTTTCTCTCCTACACATGTGGCAGACCACGTCGGATTCGTGTCCTTACTTTCGCTGCTCTATCATTCCTCTTTTTTTCATCATTACCCTTTACCTGTGTGGTATCCCAAATGCTATCATATATGAATAATGATATAGGGGGCGACCTGGAGAAGCAATTCCCCTAGTGACTCCCCACGTGGCTCCCACATTGGAATAAAAAAAATTGTTCATTTCATATATATTCTTATCATTATAATAATATAACAAAAATTAATGTAGCTCAAATGATAGAGTGCTTACTTTACATGTTAGAGGTATGGGGTTTGGTTCCATTTAGCTTTAATTTTTATACTGCGATTTACTAAAGAGATAGTTCTCGTGTAAAGCAAGCCTTACATGAGAGTTGTTAGTTCTAAAGTAAAGCAAGCCTTATATGAGAGTTACTTTACAATAGCTATAAAATAAATTAAGCCCGAGCTCTAAAGTAAGCAAGTCAGCCTTACACGAGAGCTGTTTTACAATAGTTGTAAAGTAAAGAAAGTCTTACACGAAAGCTGTTGTAAAACAAGCTTTACACAGAACTAAACTTCAAGAAATTTCATGAGAGCTAGGTGGAGTCAATACTTGGTGGGCCGTTCAACCCATCCAATCTGAAAATACTAGGTGGAGAAGATGTCGGTTCGCACCAACACAGTTCCTAGCTACACGCAGCCAGATTCTCATGTCGTCAATGCACCATCATATGCAATACAGGCTGGCTCAGGAAGGCGCATTATATGGTTGGACTGGACAGAAAAGATAATGGTCGGTGGTAAGTATTTTAAATTTCAAATCTTATTAGATCGTCCTAGAGTTGTGGTTATTTCATAATGTAAGATGGGAAAAAGGAGATTGATCGAAGTGAATGATAATCACTTGAAGTTGATCCGCAAATCTCTTCGATCATCATCATGGAAGAAGGAGTGACTTAGTTCCGGTCCAAATAAAGGAGAATTTTGGTCGGGCTATAATTCACATGGAAGGTACATTATTTTATGGTGTGAGTTCAAAACAATATTTATAATGGCAATTGCAAATTGTGTAATTCCATTGGTGGATGATAGACTCCGTCGATTTGTTAATGGTTGATCGATCGTCACCGAGAAATTGCAGGGTAAGAATGTCATTTCTAATGTTGTAGATATGAATAGACAAGAGTATGAAACAAATTACGTCAATAGGAGGTCTGAACCAGGTTCAACTCAGAATGGTATCTGGATTCGTTTGTTTGGAATGTCTACATTATTATAGAACTCTAATCTTCTCCGTAGAGAAGGGGATGATCTTGGTGGATTTATTGATTGTGATGAGAGTTATCAAAGTAGAAACGATGAAGGATGGGTCCGAATTCTTGTGGCCCCTCTTGAGCCGAACACCGGATATTTGGAAGTCCTTCTTGTGGATAACGACACACATGATTGTAAGGTTTTGGTTTGGCCAGAGCGCTCTACTAAGATTTTAATAACGACGAATACTAGTTCTTGTTCTAATCCTAACAATTGGTAGGTTATGGTTTGGCCAGAACGCTCTACTGAGACTTTAATAACGACGAGTACTAGTTCTTGTTCTGATCCTAACAATGATACCAATATAGAACCTTTATCGACAGCTCATCCTACGAGTCCGGCGACATTAGAAACATTTGTTAAGGAATTAGTGGTGACTCCTTTCTATGTGGATCGGATTCGTTTGGCTGGGCTCACTAATGTTGAATGGTTAACCGTTATGGAGGATAATAAGCGGGTATTGCGTCTTGATTCCTAAGATGTCAGGGATGCCACAATGTGTTTAGGCGAAAAGGTCGGTCATGAGGTTGGATCCGAGATCATTCCACCGTTATATTCGACTCATCATTCTCATGAGTGTCCTGCATCATATAAGGGTCATGTTAATGTTATGGAGTATTCGTCTAAGATGCACACGGTTGAGGTAAATATCGAGCATTTTTTTCCTTTTATACACGTGCCTGAGACTATTAACCATGGTTCTCCCGTTAGTTCCCTTATGAGAAATGATTTACATCTAGCCTCATACCATGTTAGGGTTCCCCGGTCTCACATCCAATCTCAGATTTAATTGATAACTTGGAGAATGTTGAAAGGGTTAAGGATGAGATTTGGTCCCCCTTTTCTAGTACGTCTAATGTCACCACAAACAAATTGCTTTATCCTATTGGCGAGCCAACTATGGTTATTCATGAGGTTTCTGAGGAAGAATCTGTTGAGTCTGATCCTAAGTATGATGTTGAGGAGAAGGTTTGCGCATAGTTCTCGACTCATAATGTTATTTTGAATGAGAATAGATCTTTGGTGCAAGAAGTTTTGAGGTGTGAGAATGAGGTTTGGCCAGAGATTCGTGAGATTCCCCCACTTCCATATTTTTATCTTCGAAGTGAAATGAAGAAGATTATTTTTCCTAATGGTAATATTATTGATGGAAAACGTGTTTCAAAGCCTAATAAGGCGTATTCTAATTAATTGATCTGAATGATTAGAAAATTTGTAGCGTGGAATGTCTGTGGGATTAACAATAGTGCAAAATGCAAAATGATAAATTCTTTCGTTGGCACTTTGAACTGTGGTATTTATTGTTTCAGTGAGACTACATATGAATCAATGGTGATAGGATCGGTGATACCAATAGAGACTGGGGTCTGACTATTGATAACAACTCACAATAAACGATTCGATTTTAACTCTATTAGAAGTTAAAATCTGTTTCTATTCTTCACAAATCCTTCGAACTCTTGAAACAGTTTCAAGGGTGAAAGTGTTCGTCGGATTTGAAGCTTTGAATCAATGAAAGACTGAAAGTAAAGAATACAGTAGATTGTTTATGGATATTCAGAGCAAACTCTCCTACGTCACCTCCTTCTTCCATAACCGGAAGGATTCACTAAACTCTTTGAATCAAATACAATTTATTGATCTAGCTAACACTCTGTTGAACAGAACAACCCCCTCTGTTCAATTTACAATATTAAGAATAATAATCTTTCAGCTAGACAATTTTTGATTCTATCTCTCTTGAACTTGGAAGAAGATAGAAATCAGTAAGTGCAAGAGTAAGGTTGTAAGATTGTAAAAGTGAGCAAAGTAATTGGTGATTCGGTCGTTGTCCTTGAGCATCTATTTGTAGTAGAATGACATCAATGGTCGAATCTTCTTCATGGACAATTGACAAGCGTCCATTGGAAGGTCGTCTAAAGGACAATAGTACAACAGACTCTGAGCAAAATGGATCATGGCCGTACCGAACAGGTAGTGCGCCGAATATCCTCTATGATATTGTCTTGGACTGAACAAACTGTTGGAAGGACATTTGCGTACGTGACGTTCGTTCATTGGATGCAATTAGCTGTCTTTAGACTATACAGGAGTGAGTGGAGCAGAGTAGTAGACAGCTAGTTGATCGTGGGTAGATGTATGATAACTTCAGACGGCTATTGAAGAGATGCATTAAACGTGCTCCATTAGACTACCTAGTCTAATAAAATTAGACTTCAACATCTAATAGCGTGTTCCATTAGACCATACGTCTAATGGGGTTAGATATCAACGTCTAACTACGCATCCCTATAGACTTGTCTAAAGGAGTTATACGCCAACGTCTAACTACGTTACCCATTAGACTACCACGTCTAATGAAGTTAGACTGCAACGTATAACTACGTATCTGTTAGACTTTAACGTCTAACTACGTACCACTTTAGACTCGTCTGAAGGAGTTAAACGCCAACATCTAACTACGTATCTGTTAGACTGAACGTTTAACTACGTATTTGTGATACTAAACGTCTAACTACGTATCCGTTAGACTATACGTTTAACTACGTATCTGTTAGACTACAACGTCTAACTTTGTATATGTTAGACTGCACCATCTAACTACGTATTTGTTAGACTGCAACGTCTAACTACGTTACCCATTAGACTACCACGTCTAATGAAGTTAGACTGCAACGTATAACTATGTATCTGTTAGACTTCAACGTCTAACTACGTACCACTTTAGACTTGTCTGATAGAGTTAAACGCCAACGTCTAACTACGTATCTGTTAGACTGAGCGTTTAACTACGTATCTGTGAGACTGAACGTCTAACTATGTATCTGTTAGACTACACGTTTAACTACGTATCTGTTAGACTACAACGTCTAACTATGTATCTGTTAGACCGCACCATCTAACTACGTATTTGTTAGACTGCAACGTTTAACTACGTATCTGTTAGACTGCAACATCTAACTATGTACCACTTCAGACTTGTCTAAAGGAGTTAGACGCCAACATCTAACTACGTATATGTTAGACTGCAACGTCTAACTACGTATCTGTTACATTGTACGTCTAACTACGTTACACGTCTAATAAGTCTGCTTAGATCGCGTCTAAGTTAGCAAAGTCTGATACACCTGCACATAAATAATTAGACAGCTTAGCTTCATTCATATTTAAATTTTAATCACGATTAAGTTTTAATCACAGTTAAGTTTTAATCACATATCATCAAAATAAAGTTGGCATATAATAGACTTATTATCTTAATTATTTTAATCAAAATAATTTGACCCAACAGTTTCCCTCTTTTTGATGATGTTAAAACTTAAATAAAAGATTAAAATGAATAGACACAACCGATAAACAGCGAAGCAGTAACATAATATCATATATTCATTCAAAATATTTGGGTAAATAAACAATATAAGCAACAATTTCCCAAGAACAAAAAGATTGGGCTCTTTTCTTATCCCTTTTTATTCTTAGTTCCCCTTGGGCCTAATGTCACTTCTTTTACTTTCCCCCTTTTTAACATCACTGGGAGATGGATTCCTATCGATCACTTTCGGCCAGAAGAATCTCCCAACTTCTTTTCTTGAGCTTAAGCTTTCTAACTCTAAGATCGTAGTCAATAAATTTTGATATGTCAAGACTCTGGAACATTTGATGAGGATTCCAGGTCCCCCAACACTTGAGAGAAGAGTAGGAAGCAACATGTTGAGCGGGGCAGCTTACCCAGGCGTCCTCCTTTCAAGAGAGAGCATTTATATCAAGTTTTTAAAAATGATCCTTGACTAGTTGATTGTTGTCCCCTTAGTGATAGCAATCTTCATCCCGAAGACCATCTTCGAGTAAGAATTAGAGAAGCCCTTGGCCGGAAGGGACTTGGAAATGATATCGTTGAGCAGGGAGAACTCAACTTTTAGAGCGGACTTATGTCCGTGCGTTTCAACAGGAACAAGAATCTCATCACGATAGGTGTCAGAAAAGACAAGCCTCATTTCTGATAAGACTTCTTCAAAGGATGACGGGAACTTAGATAGTCCCTCTGTAGGAAGGTTGAAGAAACGAGCGAATGAGTCTTTAGTGAAGGAGGCAATGTGATCAAAAATCTTGTCTACGACAATCATGTTGTCGTATAAACCTCCATTCTTGAAGAACTCACGAACCTCGGGTTCGTACATAATGACAGAAGCCTTGAGAAATTTTTCAAGGGCCGAAGCTTTTAAGGATTCAAATATCGTAACCATTTCAGGAATGATTACGGTAGACACTAAATCGAAGTCTATCTGAATAGTAGATGGCTCTAAAGAACCCATTTCGATAAGTTGAAACAAGAACTTAGGGATTCAGAATATTAAGAGGCACGAGAGGGTTTCTTAGAGAGAGAGCACTAAGATAGATATTCAAACCCTTGAATGTTACTGTTCTTTTATAGAAGAAAACTGACGTTTGATTATTAAACGTAATGATTATATAAACCGTCAAAAACATAAAAACATGTTCCCAGGAGATGCATCATTTAAGATAAGCAACATTTAAGAATAATCATGAAAGTTTGTCATTAATGCAATACGTGTAGTAAAGGATCATCAGAGATTTTAGTCATTCTTTTAACATTGATAGACACATGTTTTCAAGTTATTGAAGAAATGACTTTTTGATTTTTGGCAGGAATAATACATAGACATTTAATGTAGTATTGGACAGTTGTTCAACTAGCCTGAAGATAAACAGTCCAAGTACACACGTAGTTAGACGTTTTAACTTACTGTCTACATTCGATGCATCTAAATTGGATAGGCGTCTATTAGACGTCGACGTCTAATCACGCATGTCTTCCAGACATCCAATAGTCTATTAGACTTCAGGCATCTAATTACGCATGAACAACACGTGTTAGACGTGTGTCTAGTTAGACGTTAACGTCTATCTATGCTAGTCTTATAAACATCTAAACATCTGTTAGACTTCGACGTCTAACCACATAGGTTTTAAGCCAAGACATTCCAACCTGGAAACACAGACTTCTTAAGCAAGTATACGTCTAAGTATATGCATTCCTTAAACTATTGATCCATCAGATAGATTGAGACCTCTGTCTACAGAAGTCTGTCTAGTTACATTTAAACAACTTGTTCCCCCTCAATTTATGCATGATCAGTTTAAATAAATCAGTCAAGATCAACAAGCCCTAAAATATTTCTAAAGTAAGAAAACTTATTCTTGGGTAGTGGCTTCGTGAACACGTCTGCAATTTGTTGATCTATTGGCACATATTCAAGGCAGATATGCTTCTGACTAACATGCTCTCGAATGAAATGATGTCTGATTTCAATATACTTTGTCAGAGAATGAAGAACTGTATTGTAGGTGATAGCAATTGCACTTGTGTTGTCGTAGAAAATTGGATATTCTTCTGCTTCAATTCCATAATCCCTTAATTGTTGTTGAATCCACAAGAGTTAAGAACAACAGCTTCCTACTACAAGATATTTGGCTTCAGCTGTAGACGTAGCAATCGACGTCTGCTTCTTTCTGAACCAAGAGATCAAATGATCGCCAAGAAACTGGCAAGTTCCACTGGTGTTTTTTCGATCAATCTTGCAACCTGCATCTGAAAATCTCTTTAGATTGAAACTGGAATCCTTTGGATACCACAATCCCACATTTTGAGTCCTCTTTAAACATTTCAAAATACGCTTAGCAGCAATAAAGTGAGATAGTTTGGGATTAGCCTAGAATCTTCCACAGACACCTATAGCAAACTGAATGTCGGTCCGGATGGCAGTAAGATAGAGCAAAGAGCCGATGAGTCCTCTATAGGCAATGATGTCAACGTTTTTTCCATCTTCATCTTTGTCTAACTTGCTGGAAGAACTCATTGGAGTGGCTGCAGTCGAGCAACTTTCAATTCCAAACTTCTTTCACAATTCTTTGGTGTATTTGGCTTTGTTGATGAGGGTCCCAGTTTCAAGTTGACAAACTTGAAGACAGAGGAAGAAGGTTAATTTTCTCATCATGCTCATCTCGAATCTGTCATGCATCAGCTTGGCAAATTTCTCACACAATTTGGGGTTATTTGACCCAAATATAATATCATCATCATATACTTGAACTAGCAGGTATGAGAGTCTTTAACAAATCTGAATAATGTTTTGTCAACTGAGCCAATAATGAAATCATGATCAAACAAAAACTTAGTCAAAGTATCATACCACTCTCTTGGAGCTTATTTCAAACCATATAAAGCTTTGTCAAGTTTAAAAACATGATTTGGTAAAGTATGATCTAGAAAACTAGGAGGTTGTTCAACATAAACATCTTCATTTAATTTACCATTTGGAAATGCACTTTTCACATCCATTTGAAAAACCTTGAAATTCTTAAAAGATACATAAGATAAGAAAATTCTAATTACCTCAAATCTGGCCACAGGAGCAAATGACTCTTCAAAGTCAATTCCTTCCTCATGTCTATACCTTGGAGCAACCAACTGGGCTTTGTTTCTTATAACTAAGCCATCTTCACTAAGCTTGTTTCGAAAAACACATCTAGTTCCAATAACTGATTGATCAGTCGG
The DNA here is from genome assembly GCF_907164915.1 of Impatiens glandulifera. Taxonomy (NCBI): domain Eukaryota; kingdom Viridiplantae; phylum Streptophyta; class Magnoliopsida; order Ericales; family Balsaminaceae; genus Impatiens; species Impatiens glandulifera. The sequence continues at coordinate 129,014,526 of NC_061862.1, read as the reverse complement.
CCTTAGAGTTAGATGCCACACTTTATTTCTCACAAATTAGTTTAACTTCTCTTGCATGGCATTGATCCAATTTAGACCAAAAACAGCTTCACAAATTTTCTTAGGCTCAATTTGAGAAATAAATGCGGAGTTAGTCATTTCATCCAACAATTAACGTTTTGTCATATGAGGAGAATTAGGATTATCAATTATCAATTATGGTGGATGATTTCTGTTCCATCTGAAGTTTGATCCAATAGGATTAGATATCGGATTAGTTGGTTCCACGACGTCCGAACTATCAACAACTTGTTGAACCGAAGTTTGGACGTCTGGTTGATTCTCAACCGGATCAGCCACTTGATCAGATGGATAATCCCTTTGTACAAGAGCTTCATCCTCACTATCAAATTCAAGACTTACAGCTTCTAATCTGTTAGCAAGGTCGATGGGATCAATAGAATTGTTTTTAACAGATTTATCACAAACAACATGGAAAGATTCCTTAATAGTTTGTGTACGATTATTGTACACTCTGAAATCTTTACTAACTAAGGAGTAACCTAGCATGATTTCAGTATCTACTTTAGCATCAAAAGCGGTCAAATATTCTTTCCCATTGTTATGAATAAAACACTTACAGCCAAATACTCGAAATAAGAAACTGTAGGAATTCTTCCATAAAACAGTTCATAGGGGGTTTTGTCAAATCGTTTGTTAATTATTGACCGATTTTGTGTGTAGCATGTTGTGTTTATGACTTCTGCTCAAAACTTCTGAGGAACACCTGAGTCGTCAAGCATCGATCTCGCTGTTTCCTTTAGTGTCTTGACTCTTCTATTTGAATTATCATTTTGTTGTGGAGTTCTGGCACTAGACAACTCGTGTCTAATACCAGATTCCTCGATATATGAAGTTAGGCATCTGTTGGTGAATTCGGTTCCCTGATCACTTCTAATCCAAATAATGCTTAAGGATTTTTGGTTTTGAATTCTTCTAAGGATCTTAATCAAATTCTCAGCTGTATAATCCTTAGTTTGCAAAAATACAACTCATGTAAATCTTGAAAAATCATCAATAATGACTAAGGTAAATCTCATTCCTCCAAAGCTCTTTACAGGAATTGGACCAAATAGATCCATGTGTAAAAGTTCCAAGCACCGGTTGGACTGAGATTTCCCTCTACTTTTGAACGATGATTTGCTCTTTTACCTAACTAGCAAGTAGGACAAACCTTGTCCTTTAAAACTTCAAGTTGGGTAAGCCGAAAACCAAGTTATGCGAAAAAATATTATTAATGGTTTTAAAATTGAGATGATTCAATCTCTCATGTCATAGCCAGTTTTAATCAGTTTTGGTAATCATGCATATGGGATTAGATATTTCAGTTTCCAGATCATTTTGTAAGAATTTCCTACCCTGCTTCTGGTCAACAAAAGGTTACCCTGTTGATCCTTAACTAAACATGCATGAGTTTGAAAATCAATAGAAAATCCATTATCACATAATTGACTAATACTTATCAGGTTATAACACAAGTTTTTAACAAGTAGCACGTTGTTGATAGTCAGATTACCATGGATAATCTTACCCTTACCCATGGTCTTACCTTGCGGTTATCTCCAAAAGTGATCTTAGGACCTGAGCATTTTGTTATATGAGTTAGAAGCCATCTTTCTCTAGTCATGTGTCTGGAACATCCATTGTCCAGATACCAAACTGAATCTTCCAAACAGTCAACCTACACAAAAACATATTTACACACTTTTGGTACCCACATTCACTTGGGTCCTCGATCAATCAGTCCCTTCAGAATCCATATTTGAGTTATTTTGATGAATTTCCCTTTTTGTGTAGTAATAAGTGCGTATGATTTAGGCTTGGTAGACGTCTTCCTACTAGCAGTTGTTCCCTTAACCTTAGAGGATGGTTTTTGTTTAAAACTCCTTGACTTCTTGTCAGGTTTTAATTTTCCAGACTTCATGGCTTCTTTCTTCCTAGATTTCAGCCAGCTAACAGTCGGAAAGATATGAATAATCTCATCCTTTAATGTTAGATCCTCATAGCTTGGATCAGTTTCATTATTAGTTAAACTCCCTTTGACAAAGTTTATAGGCTTAAACTTGTCTGTTGATGAGTTTAACTTCTTACAGGAGTTGTCTAATTCATTGCTGTCAAATCATAAACCGGATTTGCATCTGGTAGGCCTCAGTATATAAATTTGTTGTCTTACATCGTCTCTAGACCTCGTCCAGGAACTAACCACATATGTCAAACGTTAGTTTTCGAAAACCAGAGTTTGAACTTTTTCTTTGAGCGTCTCATTCTTAGACGAGAGCTCAACTACTTTGTTTTTAGAAGATTTTGGTTCAGAAACTTGAGATGAAGAAGAGTTATCAGATTCATATTTTAATTTTATTTCATTAAATGAGTCTGATAACTTCTTATACTCACTGACCATGTCATTGAGTGTAGTAGTTAACTCATCTCTTGTAAAACCTTTTGAGGAAGAGTCGAATACCTTGGATTGGTCATCTACCATCAAGCATGTGACTACTTCGGTACATTCACTAGATGAGTCTTTTGAGTCGCTATCGGTCCACTTGGACTTACTTTCAGCACTTAAAAGAACCTTCTACTTTGTTCGGTTCTTCTTTGTTGGAACATTACAGACATAGATTTGAATTAGCTTCTCCCATATTTCTTTGGCAGAGGAGCAAGATTTAATCTCACTGAATATGTTCATGTTGATCGACTTGAACAAGACGTCTTTGGCAACATTATCCAAGGTGTTCATCATCTTATCTTCAGTCGTCCAGCTACATCTTGGCTTTTCAATCTTTATCGGACCATTAATGATAACATTCCACATGTCACAATCAAGGGAAGCCAAATGATCTTGCATTCTCATCATCCAACAATCGTAGTTTTCTTTTGAGAGCAAAATAATTTGGTTGATGATGGACATGATTCAGGTTCTTATTCCTTAATAATAAAAACGAGGCTCTAATACCAATTGATAGGATCGGTGGTACCAATAGAGACTAGGGTCTGGCTATTGATAACAACTCACGATAAACGATTCGATTTTAACTCTATTAGAAGTAAAAATTTGTTTATATTCTTCACAAATCCTTCGAACACTTGAAACGGTGTCAAGGGCGGAAGTGTTCGTCGGATTTGAAGCTTTGAACCAATGAAATATGAAAGACTGAAAGTAAAGAACACAACAAATTGTTTATGGATGTTCGGAACAAACCCTCCTACGTCACCGTTTCTTCCACAACTGGAATGATTCACTAAACTCTTTGAATCAAATACAGTTTATTGATCTACTGTTAAACAGAACAACCTTTGTTCAACTTACAATATTAAGAAAAATATTCTCTTATCTAGACAGTTTTTTATTCTTTCTCTCTTTAACTTGGAAGATGATAGAAATCAGTAAGTGCAACAGTAAGCTTGTAAGATTATAAAAGTGAGAAAAGTAACAAGTGATCGGTCGTTGTCCTTGAGCATCTATTTGTAGTAGAAGGACACCAACAGTCGAATCTTCTTCATGGAGACGTGGCAAGCGTCCATTGGAAGGTCGTCCAAAGGACAAGAGTACAATAGACTCTAAGAAAATGGATCATGGCCGTACCGAATAGGTAGTGCGTCTAATATCCTCTCTAATATTGTCTTGTACTGAACAAACCATTGAAACGACATTTGCATACGTGGCGTTCGTTTATTGGATGCAATTAGCTGGATTATTAGACTACACAGGAGTGAGTGGAGTAGAGTAGTAGACAACTAGTTGATCGTGGGTAAACGTATGCTAACTTCAGACGACTGCTGAAGCGAGGCATTAGACGTGCTCCATTACACTACATAGTCTAATGAAGTTAGATGTCAACGTTTAATAGAGTGTTCCATTAGACCATACGACTAATGGGGTTAGACAGTAACGTCTAACTACACATCCCTTCAGACTTGTCTGAAGGAGTTAGATGTCAACGTCTAACTACGTTACCCATTAGACTACCATGTCTAATGGAGTTAGACTGCAATGTCTAATTACATATCTGTTAGACTTTAACGTCTAACTACCTAACACTTCAGACATGTCTGAAGGAGTTAGACGTCAACGTTTAACTATGTATTTGTTAGATTGAACGTCTATTTGCGTATCTTTTAGACTGCACGTCTAACTACGTATCTGTTAGACTACAATGTCTAACTACATATTTGTTAGACTGCGCCGTCTAACTACGTATCTGTTAGACTGCAAACTACATATTTGTTAGACTGCAACGTCTAACTACATACAACTTCAGAATTGTCTGAAGGAGTTAGACGACAACGTCTAACTACGTATCTGTTAGACTGCAACGTTTAACTACATATCTGTTAGACTGTGCGTCTAACTACGTTACACATCTAATTAGCCTGCTTAGACCGCGTCTAAGTTAGCAAAGTCTGATGCACCTACACAGAAACAACTAGACAACTTAGCTTCATTCATATTTAAATTTTAATCACGATTAAGTTTTAATCATAGTTAATTTTTAATCACATATCATCAAAATAAAGTTGGCATAGAATAGACTTATTCTCATAATTATTTTAATTAAAATAATTTGATCCAACAAATGGATTATCCGTGACATATGTAATTGGAGATTTAGTGGTTTGGAGTCTCCTAATTCTATCGGGGCATCAAGTGGGATTTTGGTAATTTGGAATGAGGATTTATTTGAGAAAATTGACGTTAATATAGGTCGATTTTCTATTAGTATTCAATTTCGAAACAGAGGGGATAATTTTTGTTAAGTGTTTTCTACTGTGTATGGACATGTGCTTTCTAACCTTAAATCCGATTTTTTTTAATGAGCTTGTGGAGGTGACAAATATTTGGGATCTACCTATTATTTTTGCGGGGGATATGAATGAATATAGGGTTCCTAACGAGAAAAAAGGGCACGAAGACTCACAAGGCATATGCGTGAGTTTTTCTAGATAATCGAAAATTTGGAGCTCGTTGATTTGCCTTTGTAAGGAGGGAAATTCACATTTAGAAGAGGTAACAGACACAGTGGGAGTGTGCAATCCTGCATTGATAGATTTCTTGTGAGTAACTCGATTTTCCGTGGTGTAACTAATGTATTTCATAAGGTCTTACCGTGGAGTTGTTCTGATCATCATCCTATCCTCATTGAGCGAAGAGAGGTGGTTCCAACTAGTTGACCTTTCAGATTTGAGAACAAGTGGTTGACTAGAGATGATTTTATATTGAATGTGGAAGGTTGGTGGGCGAGGGAGATCGTGTTTGGTTCCCCATCCTCTAGACTATTTATTAAGCTTGAAAATCTACAAAAGATGTTAAAAAGTTGGTTTGTGCGGAATCATGTATTGTTTTGCTCCAAAGTTGAGGTTCTAAGTTATGAAATTTTATCAATTGATGGTGCAGAGGAAGTTCGTGATCTCTCTAATACGGAAATTTCTACACGAATTTATCTAGTGAGAGAGTTACTTGAACTATGTAAAGAGGAGAAAATTGGGGCGAGACAACGCAGTAGAGAGATTTGGTTGCGAGAAGGTGATAAAAATACTAATTAATTTCATGGCATCTCTAAAGCACAAGCGAGAAATAACATTATTAACTCGATATCCATTGTTGGTGTCGTGCATGAGAACGAGCCAAGTATATCTAATAGTATTATTCAATTTTACAAAGATTTGTTTTAGGAACCATTTCGGGTTGGACCAAAGCTGAATAACATCAGTTTTGTATCTATAAATGCAAGTGAGAAATTCATATTGGAAGCTCCCTTCTCTATCGAGGAGGTGGAGGCGGCAATAATGGACTGTGGTAGTGACAAGTCCCCCGGGAGTGATGGTTTTACCCTGTTTTTTTTAAAATGACTTGGGAGTTCCTTAAGGCTGATATTATGGCGGCTATGAATCACTTCTATCGATTTTCATCTTTTGAGAAAAGTTGGAATTCTACGTTGATTGTCCTAAATCGTAAGGCAATCGGTACTATTGACGTGAAGAATTTCCGACCCATCAGTTTAGTTACATCATTTTATAAGATTATCTCGAAATATTTGGCAAACAGAATACATGAAATTTTAGGTATGGTCATATTTGACAATTAGATGGCTTTCATCAAAGGTCGTGGCACTTATCGTCAATGAGTGTATTGATTTAGCTAACTCTAGAGGCAATAAATGTGCTTTTATCAAACTCGATATCGAGAAAGCATATGATCATGTTAATTGGGAGTTTCTTTTTGATATTATGGGTAGAATGGGTATGGGGGAGAAATGGATAGGATGGATTAGATTTTGCGTATCGACGGAGAAATTCTCTATTATCGTGAATCAGAGTTCTCATGGTTTCTTTGAGATTTCAAGGGGTTTAAGACAAAGGGACCCTTTGTAACATTTCTTATTTGTTATTATCATGGAAGGCCTTTCTAGAATGTTGTCGTTTGTTGAGGATGCGGGTCTGTTTTGTGGGGTGGAGTGCGGTGCGAAACGATCTTTGTTCTCTGTGTCTCATTTATTATTTGCAGATGACACTCTTTGCATGAGTCAGGCTAATGAGAGAAATATCAAGAACCTTCGTCATATTTTTGGGTTATTTGGAGCGTGTTTGGGACTGCGTGTTAATTTAGGTAAGTTTGATATATTCTTCTCTAATTCAATTTCGTCTAGGAGAAAGATTAGATTGGCTTGTATTTTAGGATATAAAATTGAAACTTTTCCGTTTATGTATCTCAGGCTCCCTCTAGGGCTAAAGTTAACTCTAAAACTTCTTGGACACGATCATAAGTAAGTTGGAGAGGAAACTTCCAAATATGGAAAAGTAAGATGATTTCTAAGGGAGGTCGATTAGTTCTTATCAAGAGCGCTCTTTCTTCATTGCCAACTCATATGATGTCTCTATTTTTTATCTCTAAGTCTGTGGCCGTGAAGATGGAAAGAATTATGTGTAAATTCTTATGGGGATCATCTAATTCTTCATTTTTTTATTTAGTGAATTAAGATAAGGTTAAATTAATAAAAGAGCGGGGGGGGGGGGGGGGGCTGGGAATCCGCAATCTTGTTTCCTTTAATAAAACCTTATTATCCAAATGGTGTAGTAGATTTGCAAATGAGCAAGATAGTATTTGAGCTAAATTAATTAAATGTAAATATGGTCAGGATAAGTCTGGTTGGTTCACCAAAAATTCTTATAGATCCGTGGGTTGCAACATTTGGGGTTGTATTTATGCAATGTGGAAGGTTTATCGGGAGCATTCAATTTTTATTGTGGGTGATGGAAGTTCGATTAGTTTTTGGGATGACACTTGGTGTGGTGATAAATGTTTGGTGAAGGTTTCTCCAAGATTGCTTCTAGCTCTATTTGTAGAGATTCATCGGTCAAAGATATGTGTGACATTCGGTCTAGTGGTTTGTTAATCGTATCAGATATAAAAGAAGATTGAACAGTGAGGAAAGCATGTCCAATGATAGAGTTTTGTTAATGGTTAGAAATAAAGGGCTAAACCCATCTTCTCGAGATTCTATGCGGTGGCGTGATCTGAATAACTTTCATGTGGGACATTGTGACACTTTGTTCAATAAGGTTAGTTCGATTGGTCTTTGTTGGGAAAATTTATGGGAGATTAAGATGCCTACTAAGATCTCCTTTTTTGGTTAGAGTGTTATTCATGGCGGAATTTTTACTAACGATAGATGTATGAAAAAAGGCGTGATTATTGTGAGTCGTTGTCGTATGCGTTATAAAGAGGTTGAGACAACTTCTTATCTACTTTTACATTGTCATGTTGTTGCAAGTATATGGAGTCTTTTATAGAATTTGACTGAAATACAATGGGTTGTGCCGGAAACTGTTAGTGGCTATTGGGAGGCATGGATTGGGGCGACTAAAAATGCGAGACTTAAAAGATGGGTCTATATCCCTATAATTTTCTGGTAGATTATCTGGTTGGAAAAAAATCGGAGAACTTTTAACAACGAAAGTAGACCGTTAAGAATTATTCACAATGTCATTATCATGATGATGTCAGAGATTAGAGCTGGAAAATCATTGGATTCGTGTGGAGATTTTATTGCCCTTCTTGAAGATCTTCGAGTCAATTAATTATTCGTAATCAATTTGTACATAACTTTTTTTCATGTCATGCTTTTATCGTTGTGCTTAAATGATTTTTTATTAAATGGATTATTTTTAAAAAAACGTATTGAGTATTGAGCTTCTCTATCTTGTTCGCGGTAAACTTCTTCGCCGATGTCTTCTTTGAGATACTTTTGTTCTCGGTGGTCTTCTTTGCGATCGTCTTCTTCGAGATCATCTTTCTCGCGGTCGTCTTCTTTATTGTCGTCTTCTTCCAGATCGTTGTCTACTTCGATTTGGATTTTTCATAGGGTGAAAAATCTAAAGCTCCAATATGTGAGTTATTCTTCGATAGGGGAATACTATGATTTGATTTGATCAAAAGTGAATAAGAGCGTGCTAATTTTTTTTTCCTTTTTCACGTGACTTCTTTTCTAGCCTGGGTGTCATGTGAGGGAGTCGCTGCCCCAAAGTTGATCTTCCCTTTCAATATTATATATATATATATATATATATATATATATATATATATATATATATATATATATATATATATATTAGAATTTTTAATTTTATTATAATATTTTTAATAAAATTAAAAATATTTTATTCTAATTTATTATTGGTTTTAATACTTATAAATATATATGAGGAATGATAGAGAGCGGATCGACTCGTACAGCGAAAGTGACATCGCTGTTATATTAAAGTGATATCGCTGTTCTACAAAAGAGACCTCGTCCCTTTTGTATAACAATGAGGTCTCTTTTGTATAACAGCGATGTCACTTTCGTATAACAGCGAGTCTCTCGAAGTCGTGTTCTCAATCATTTTTATATATATATATATATAAATTGAATAGTTAATCTTATTTAAGAATATTTTATTATTTATGAAGATATAATTTTACTTAAAAATGAAGCCATAATTATTAAAAGCATGCTTTTGTATATATATTTCTTGTACCTGCATGATTTACTCGCGCGACAAGCTGCATGGCAGAGAGAGAGAGAGAGACATGGGAGATGGAAAGAGAAATAGAGCTTGTAAAACGGCAAAGTCTTGCGAGCATAAATTGGATCCGAATTTGTAGGGTTTAAAGGATGTCTGCATTCACAAAACAAGCGCCACGTACGCACGCACGCAGACCAGAGAGAGAATCAGAGAACACAATCGACGACCACCTCAATCCTGGCGTCGTTTTTCCTCAATCCAGCGTTTCGTATACTTTCCGGCGAAATCATTCGACCAAATTTCACACCGTCTATCCGACTCAACCCTCTCTGCATTTTGCACAACAATAGCAGCTCGCTTTGTTGATTTTACTTCTCTTGATGCGGACCCATGTTCAAATTTGTTCCTAGTTTGGGATCAACAAATTAAGAAAGGAGTTTGGTAGATCTTTCTGCTGCATAGAAAATGGTATGCTAATAATGCTGTCTCTTCATATTTCGCATTTCCTGCTATGCTTCTGGCGTCAAACAAAGAGATTGTATTTCTTAAAACGTCCGATTTTTTCTTTTTCTTAATTGATTGTTTACAAACGTGAATCATGATAGCCCTTTAGTGTAGAATCATTAATGACATCGAATAGTGAATAGTGGCTTCTGTATATGTTCAAACTTAACGTGTTTATTAATTTTATGGCTTGCTAATGATGGTGCCATGCTGAGAACTTGTTCTGTTCTTCATCTTTTTCTAGTATTAAATTCAGTTCCGACTTTTTACTTACTTTTGGATCTACATTACCTGTTCAAGTGCAATTTGGTTTATAGCAGAGTATCTCTCAAATCTTGATCTTAATTGAAATGTTAAACAAAAATCTCTGTATACAGGGTTCTAACGCGAACATCATTATTGGTTCTGATGTCTGGGTTGAAGACCCAGAGGTCGCTTGGATTGACGGGCAAGTGTCAAAGATTGATGGAAAGGAAGTTGAGGTCCAAACCAGCCATGGGAAGAAGGTACATGGCATAAAAGATAGTCCCTTTATCAATATCATTGCCTTTAACTTAAGCATAATCTGGTTTCTATATTCAGGTTGTTGCAAATTTGTCCAACGTTTTTCCCAAGGATATGGAAGCTCCTGTTGGTGGAGTGAATGACATGACCAAGCTGTCATATCTGCATGAGCCTGGGCTTCTGCAAAACTTGGAAACCCGATACCAACTAAATGAGATATATGTAAGACTGTCTGGATGTATTATTTACTTAATTATCCAACTAATGTCCTCAGTAGTGAGAGGAAACAATTTATTAATTAATGCAGCACAGGGGCTCCATTTATATCCTACTCTTGACATTATGACAGACTTATACTGGAAGTATTCTCATCGCCATTAATCCTTTCCAAAGACTTCCTGACCTCTATGATGGTAACATGATGGAGCAATACAAGGGAGCACCATTTGGGGAACTGAATCCTCATGTTTTTGCAATTGCTGATGTTGCATATAGGTGAGCCAATGATTTATTGTACTGTTTTTGGTTTTTGTTTCATATGCATGGGTGATTTGCTAAATGGATGAAATCAATCAGGGAGATGATAAATGAGGGCAAAAGCAACTCCGTTCTGGTCAGTGGTGAAAGTGGAGCTGGTAAGACAGAGACAACTAAGATGCTCATGACATACCTCGCCTATTTGGGAGGACGTAAGGGCACCGAAGGGAGAACAGTTGAACAGAAAGTCCTAGAAGTGAGTTTGGTTATCTTATTCTGTATTGTATACCAATATTATTACCACTTTGGTGAGTTTTATGAACAATTCTGCATTAACATGATTTTGAGGAGAGTAATTATTTTCTCTACTAGAATATTATGTCAGAATTTTGTTTTGTCCTTGAACGTTGATACTATTGATATAAATGCAGTCAAACCCTGTCCTTGAAGCATTTGGGAATGCAAAAACTGTCAGAAATAACAACTCCAGGTTATATAATTGATTGGTACATGACTTACTAATCACTTATGAAATGTTTCATGGTTATTTTCATTGATATTATTGCCTCTGGTGCAGTCGTTTTGGTAAATTCGTTGAGATTCAATTTGATAACCATGGGATAATTTCTGGAGCAGCAATTAGAACTTACCTCCTTGAGAGATCACGTGTCTGTCAAGTTTCAGATCCTGAGCGTAATTATCATTGTTTTTATCTACTTTGTGCAGCACCACAGGAGGTTGGTTATATGCAATTACCTCCTTCTGTGATTTATCAATGAAGACCACCATAAATGTCTAGCTTATTGAATTATTAATTATTATTCTAACAGATTCGTAATCTTACCAGGAAGTTGATAAATATAAGTTGGGAAGTCCACAATCATTTCACTATCTAAATCAATCAAACTGCTATGATCTTGAGGGTATAAGTGATGCTCATGATTATCTTGCCACCAGGAGAGCTATGGATATTGTTGGAATAAGTGAAAAGGAGCAGGTATTTCTTCACTCTGAAAATATGTTCTATACATAGAGAATAATAATGCTTCATCTTTTTGCAGGAATCAATATTTAGAGTTGTGGCTTCAATACTTCATCTTGGCAATATTGAATTTGCCCAGGGTAAAGAAATTGATTCATCAGTTATAAAAGATGATAAATCTAAGTTTCATCTTGAAACAACAGCAGAACTCCTCATGTATGACTAAAGCTTCTTATATACATTTTGATGGTTTCCTCGCAGTTGGTATGATATATATTTGTGTAATGATTTTGTGTAGGTGTGATCTTGTTGCCCTAGAAGATGCATTACTTAAGCGCGTGATGATCACCCCAGAAGAAGTCATCAAGAGAAGTCTTGATCCCATTGGAGCAGCAGTAAGCAGGGATGGTTTAGCCAAGACAACATATTCCCGTTTATTTGATTGGTAATTTGGCATTGTCCTGATCTCTTCTTGTTTAGTTTTCATTTGATGAATACTGTTCATATATTGGGCTAAAGCTAGGAGTCAATTAAAGTGCTTCCTCGATACTGCTATTGAATAGATATTTTGAATTATAGGTTGGTGGACAAAATTAATAACTCTATTGGCCAGGATCCTACCTCAAAATCTTTAATTGGGGTACTTGATATCTATGGATTTGAAAGTTTTAAAACTAACAGGTATTCATTCTTTGTTTGATATAACCTAATTCCTCATGCAATCCCAATATCCTTATAAAGTTGGATATCTATGCATCAGTTTTGAGCAGTTCTGCATAAATTTTACCAATGAAAAGCTGCAGCAACATTTCAATCAGGTATTATCCATGCCTGTAAAATTTGAGTTGTATAACTTGTTCATTTCTCAACTTACTCTAAACGTTGTCTTGGTGGTTTCAGCATGTCTTCAAAATGGAACAAGAAGAATACACAAAAGAGGAAATTGCCTGGAGCTACATAGAATTCGTTGACAATCAAGATGTTCTTGATCTTATTGAAAAGGTTTCTCTTGAAATACCTTTCTAGCTATATACTAAACGAGTTTTCAAATGTTTCATTTGATGTATCTTATAAAGGTATTAGGCATAGGTACCAATTCTGAGCTGCATGTAGGCAAATATGGGTTAGTTGGAGTCTCGTGTGGAGTGGATGTTGAACTTGAAGCCCCATGCATAATTTATTCAGAATGAATGATCTGTCTGGACGAAATACTTTATGTTAGAATTTTTTTTATCCTAGATGATCACACACGTTTGTTTACATTTTAATTGCATCTCAGTTTAAGGTATTTGTCTTTCTATTCTTAGGAGTTTTAGTTTTTCTTACCAGCAACATTTCATTCATCATTCAGCATATGCTGTAATCCCATCTATAAAGAATATATTTAGCTCATCACCACTCTATCATTTTCTTCTAGTTAATTGAACATCATTTTGGGATGATATATAGGTGCCTCATCTTATGTATTGATTTCATTTTGCTTATTACTTTTGCAGAAACCAGGAGGAATTATTGCACTGCTTGATGAGGCTTGGTAGGATAAACTTCTTTACTCAATCATGCATCCCATAGTTCCTCCTATAAATTATTTTTTTATATTATGATTTTGTCGTTGTGTGCTTAAACGATTTTATTTTTTAAAATTTATCATTTTCGAAAAATGAAAAAAAAGGCTCCTCCTATAATTCTTACTGCATAGTTATTGCTCTTCCACTTTTTGCGATCAAATTTTTTTCGTTGGAGGAGATACTGCAAATTTGTATATCTTCCATGTACATCTATCTATACTGATGTTTCCTAAATGTCCTAATTGTGTATATTAATCTGTCGGGTAACCCTTACAAATTCATTTTTTATTTACAGCATGTTTCCAAAGTCAACTCACGAAACATTTTCGCAAAAGCTTTATCAGACATTCAAGTCTCACAAGAGATTTATCAAACCAAAGTTGTCCCTTACAGACTTTTCCATTTCCCATTATGCTGGTGAGGTAGGTTATGTAGAAAATAAAGTTATACTCTTGATACATCATATTCTTATTCTCTGTGTGAATTTGAGCATTTTCTGTTAGCATGCTTATGTTTCTAAGAATACAATTCTGATGATTCTAAATCCAGGTTCAGTATCAATCAGATCAATTTCTTGACAAAAATAAAGACTATGTTGTTCCCGAGCATCAAGATCTGCTGACCGCATCTGGATGTCCCTTTGTAGCAGGGCTTTTCCCACCTATTCTAGAGGAAACAACAAAGTCATCTAAATCGACTAAATTTTCATCTATTGGTTCTCGTTTTAAGGTACTTGAATTCATCCAGTTTTGGACAAGATTTCTATAGCTGTTTCACTACAGAAGTTGACATTCTGACTTCTTTATTTATTTGTGCAGTTGCAACTGCAGCAACTTATGGAAACTCTGAATTCTACAGAACCCCATTATATTAGATGTGTAAAGCCAAATAATCTTCTTCAACCTGGTATTTTTGAGAATGTGAACATCATGCATCAGCTACGTTGTGGAGTAAGTAAAACATATTAATTTGGTTCTTTGAACCACATATTTGATAAAGAGCTCTGTTTGATGCATATGCCACTCAGTCTTGTCTGACTTTCTTCAATCAACCTTCTGAACGTATTTAGGGTGTTCTGGAGGCAATTCGTATCAGCTGTGCTGGATACCCCGCTCAGAAGACATTTTTGGAATTCCTCAATAGGTTCAGTTTTCTTGCTCCAGAGGCATTGGAGGGAAAGTAAGCCTTGCCTTTTGCTCTTAACAAAAATTGTTGCATAAATATCAGTTAAAAATATAGGTGCAATGTAGTTTCATTATACATTCTACAAGGAATCTGATACATGATGTAGGGTTAGGGCTAATTGAATAAATAATTGAAGACGAAGAGATGGGACGTCTAGAGGTTACGAAGAGGGCTGTTAGTGGTAGGTTAGTAGAAATAGAGGAAGACTTGTTAGAAGATATAATTTGGTCTTCAATTCTTCTTTATTCAATTAGTCCTAACTACCTCATGTATCAGAATCCTGGAAGGTCTCCTAGAGGTGTTGGTACCATGTAGATTCTATTATTCTTATATTTTTATCATTTTTGTGCAGCAATGATGAAAAGCTTGCCTGCAAGATGATTCTGGAAAAGATGGGGCTAAGTGATTTCCAGGTATCATATAGCTCCCCTTATTCATGGTTAATTTTTTCTTCACTATGTATGATCATTCAAGATGTGTTGGATTTTCTGAAAGCATTGATACAACTTCCAGATGTTTAAAATATGTCCCTTTAAAAGCTCTAAACTTGCACTCATGGACTCAAGAAGTGTTCTTAAGAACTTTTCTGACGACTCAATAAAGTTGTCGTCTTGTTTTGAAGTCATGACATATTTTCCTTAACTATGTTTCCCTTGACATAGTTTTACACAGAATCATGGCCAGTGTGATTTCATGCTAAGTTTGTTCCTACATCTAATTATTGTACAAAGGCATATTTTTCATGAATCTGATTCATATAAATGTATAATTGAGATTGGAAATAGATTGATGTCATAGGAGATATAATTGAGGTGGAGGACCCGAACTACTAGGGTTGAGATACAACTTGAGATGAGAGAAGATAGAAATATGAGGAGAGATAACAGACCCAACAACTAATTTTCAGTATAACTAATTATATCAAGTCTTCCTCTATTTATACTAATCTATCCCTCTTCAAACCGGTGGACGTCCTATCTCTTCGTCTTCAATTCTTACTTTACCATGACTCAATAAGGTTAATCATCCTGAGTGTTTTGGTCATGACATATTTTTCTTAATTATGTTTCTCTTGGCATAGTTTTACACAGGATCATGGCCTGTGTAAGTTTGTGCTCTAAGTTTGTCCTATATCTAATTACTGTAATTTATTCTTAAATGATATATTACAGAACGAAATGATACATTTTTTTAAAATGAATAAGACTGATCAAATATTTTAATAAATGATACCTTTTATTTTTAATAAAGTTCATTTTCATAAAAAGACATCAAGAAGACAACAAAAGGGACAATACATAACAAAACATCCAAATTGAAAAAGGAAGACAAGAAATACAACTCAAACGAGAAACAAGTCACTGTCTAATTCTCTCCACGTCCATGATATTTCACACTGAGAAGGTATGAGACACCTTGTTTGTGGAAGTGAGAACACTAATGAAATTTCTCAAAGGAACTCATTACGTGGAATGAGCTAAATGGGCACGAAAAAAAAACCAGGAAAGCAGTTTAAGCAATTATAACCATCATGAATCAGCATTTTATGCTATCCCTAGGATCAAGATAATGACCACACTGACTTGGATAAGTTAGTAAAATCCATCTACAAAAGATAAATGTGTGTGAACTCATAAGCCATCATAAATCATCTATTGATGCATTAATCGGTATAGTCCATTCCAAAGAAGTAAGTACAAAATTATGTCCATTACAAAGAAGTAATTAAAAAATCATGTTGAGAGCAATGAAAACAGTTCAGTCATCTTAGTCAATAAATCATGTAGTCATTTCCAATAATTTCAAATCATTTATCACATACATTAATAAAATCACTTTATCATGCTATACCTGTATACTTTATCCAAATTTTAATAAAACAAATTTGAAAACATCATTTTGTAACATTGTTTTAGTAAAACAATGTGTGTATAAATCATTTGTTCAAAATAAATACATGATATAATAAGACTGCAAAAGGCTAAGGATTTTTTACCAAATATTCTAGCTCGTCCATTTATCATTGCTGAATTTCCTCCTTTATAAGCGAAACCAACCAATC
Organism: Impatiens glandulifera; assembly: GCF_907164915.1. Taxonomy (NCBI): domain Eukaryota; kingdom Viridiplantae; phylum Streptophyta; class Magnoliopsida; order Ericales; family Balsaminaceae; genus Impatiens; species Impatiens glandulifera. The sequence goes on along the minus strand of NC_061862.1, from coordinate 128,998,202 downwards.
AAAGATTTAATTTTCATCCGAAGTCTATGTTTCTCTCTCTTTTGCCTGATTTTTGTTTTGGGCATCAAGGGGACTGATCCCTTTTATGACTTCATACGCCTTTCCAATTCGTGGCACCTGTAAGCTTTGGTGGCTAATTTTGTCCTGGTGCACAATGATGTTCAGGTGTTACAATAGTCTGAGTCTAGATTTTATCAAAAGAAATGCATTACCATGAAAATATTACATTGCCTTTAAAATTTCATGTTTGAATAAGCTTCAGGTCTTCTGATAGAAAGCCAATGTAACGCCATTCGCTCCAAGAGCTTTATTCGTCTTCAATCATTCAGTGCGTGCTTGTAGTACTGCACTTTTGAAACATTTGAAAATAATTGAATGACAATCTTAACATGGATGGATGTTACAATCATATTTTAGTCCATATCGTGAACATGGATTAAATTTTCTATAAGCTTAGTCCTGAGACGTAAGAGTGTTCCATATGATATGTCATTCCCTGCTTGTTATGTACTTTAAAGAAAACCAAATGAGCTGATGTTTATGCTGTTTACTGCTTTATCGTTATGGACTGCTATATGCTTAATTTTCTTGTGGTTACGCCTTTGTTATCAGTGAGCTTTGCTACATATGGCTTTAAATTTGTTTTCAGTTAGGTAAAACAAAAGTTTTTCTGAGGGCTAGTCAAATAGCTGATTTAGATGCACGAAGAATAGAAAAGCGCAACATTGCAGGAAAGACAATCCAAAGAAAAGCCAAATCCCACATTGCTAGAAGACATTTTCTTTCAATTCGGGACGCTGCCATATGTGTTCAAACTTTGTGCAGAGGTGCTGGAAACTGCTTCTTAAAGTTTTTATGTGAAAGTTCATATATGTACATGCTAAGAAGGAGAATGATTTGTCTGTGATAAGACTTACATACCATATTTTCATTTGACTTTAGGAAGTCTTGCATGCAAGATATACGGGGACATGAGGAAGGAGGCAGCGACCCTTAAAATTCAGACATATTCACGTAGGCACCAGTCAAGATTTGTTTACACCCGACTCAAGTTCTCAGTTCTCATCTTGCAGATGGGCTTAAGGTCAATGGCTGCTCATAATGAGTACAGGAACAGAAAGCACACTAAGGCAGTTACTGTTATCCAGGTCAGTATTTCACTAAATGCTCATTGGGAAGCTTGGTTGATGGAACTATTTTGTCAAATTTTACAAAAGTTCACTTTAATACTAATTGTTGCAGGCCCATTGGCGTGGTCATCAAGCTTCTTCATACTACAAGAAACTTAAATGGGCATCAATTTTTACACAAAGCCGATGGAGAGGAATAATGGCCAGGAGAGAGCTTCGGAAACTTAAGATGGTAGTCTTTGCGTTATTGCCATCAAGATTTTTATAATTTATATTTTTTTGTTGCTTCTACAAGTAGGCTTAAGAAGCCATATGTATGCTGCTGGAGAAGGAAACTGTAGCAAACACTTGAGTTTGTTAGGCTTCCTAGAAGGAGATGAGAAGCCAAGAGAATTTGGAGTAGAGATAAACTAGAAATAGTTGCTTTTTTGACCAATGTAATTGGCACCCAATGTTCTATCCTAAAGTCTAATCTTACCTAAAGAAGCATAATATAAATCCTACTCTACTAATAATAATCCTAGGTCATCCAGCCCATCGCAATCCTCTTGCCCCTATTTCTCATAATAGAAACCTTCCAGGTTGTGTTAGGTGTAGATGGTGCTCTAGCTTGAAGACATTGTCTACTTAAAGTGGAATGAAAGTCATATAAAGTTAGTAAGGCATAATTATTCATTGGATGATTATTAGCATGTAGCCTTATAATTAAGATTTCGTGAGATGAATCAAAATGTGTATGAGATATAGACAGGAATTTGATATCTGTTATGTATAATAGTATTTGAAATGATGTAGTTTAATGTTCCCATAACAATTTTTCTTTTTCTATCTGCTTTCTAGGCTTCAAGAGAGACAGGAGCACTGCAAGAAGCAAAGGATAAACTTGAAAAACAAGTTGATGAGCTCACATGTCGTGTACAGATGGAAAAACGTTTAAGGGTATGGAAGAAATATTGCTACAAGATAAATACTTTGTGGCGCTTTCTTTTGATTTTCTCAAATAACTTTTCTATGATACATTCACCCAATTATTGTAGCATCATGTAAGGAGCATATTTTAATGAACATTGTGATACAGAGGAAATAATATAGGGCAAGAAATGTTGAAGGAGATGAGGAAACAGTTTTATTAAGATGAGAAAGGAATGCCTAAAGGCTGGATGAGAGAGAGAGACATTACACACCTACAAGTGAAGCTTAGGTCACTATTTATAATGCTATCAACTTAAATATTAACTAAGGCTCTTTTTCAAAAATAAATATTAACCAAGGCCAATCCACTACAAGGCCCTCTAATAACTCAACTATTTATCCAACTACCCCAAAAGGCCCATACTAAATCATACACTTATCACATTGTTTAATATGTTATACAGGCAGTATAGGAATAGCTTGCACCTTCTTAATACCATTCATCATTAATGATTAGTCTTATTTTCTATCTAATATTCTTATGAAGTATGATGGAAGTTTAAAACTCATTACAGACTGACATGGAAGAGGCAAAAGCACAGGAGATAGAAAAGTTGCAGGAATCCTTGCAAGCTATGGAATGTAAAATTCAGAAAAGAAATTCCCTACTTTCCAATGATTGTGAAACTTCACACAATGCCATTGGAGACTCAACTTCTGTTGTAAACGAGACACCAATGCTTGGTGAAGATTCAGAAAAGATTGAGATGCTAACTGCTGAAATAGAAAGCTTAAAGGTGCTACTGATTGCATTTACATACTTAATTCATGCTTGAATTTTTTTTTCTTTTGTTCAAGCAATGCAGCATACTTAAAATTGTTACAGTTTCACCTTCTTTTGTTTTGCATGACCTGCCTCCATGATCCCATTTTCTATAATGCTAGCTGTAACAATAATTAACCATTTCAGTCAGAACTTGATAAGTAATGCTGACAATGGGATGGAACTGAATTGTTGAGAAAATGGGGCTACTGTCAAGAGTCATTCAGTATTTCTCAATTTAAACCAAGTAAATATGTTTAAATAAACAAATAGTAGTTTATCCAGGATGAGATTGGAAATGACATGGTATGACCATAATATCAAGTTTGAGCACTACTTTCTAAGTTAATTTTATGTATTTTATCTAGGAATTAATGTTCATTGTAAGCTACAGTTTCTCCTACTACATTAGATTGTGTGCAGTTACCAAGACCTTGTTCGAAACCTGGTTATACAGGATAACCAGGTAGTTATTTCTGAACAACCTTGTTCATTTTGAGTTATTGAAATTGGGTTATTTGTGTAAAAAGACATTAAGGGTATATTAGAAAATTAATTTGTTAGAAAATGAGGGTATTTTGGTTGACGGGATGGTGGGTTATTTGAGATTAACCCAAAACGAACAATTCTCAATTTCCTGACATGTAATAATATGAAGTTAAGAATATGGCATGCATGCATGCAACCTAAAATGCACCGTGAAAACAAAAATTATAGAATACTAGATCAAGACAATTGATATTTAGGTGGAGGAATTCGGTCCAAGGACCTGAACTTTAATACCATGTTATCCAACTCATTTAAAAGCTTCAAGCTAATAGATTTCTATGTCGGGACTTAGAAAACTGTTGAGAATGGATTTGAAATAGGGTTGTGTTTTGTGTTTTTCCTCACAAGTAAGGCTAAGTTGTCTTTATATGCTTTCGCTTGTGTTAACTCACTTTTACTTGGGCTAGGCTATTTTGCAATCTGAAAAACATCGTGCTGATGAGTCTGAAAAGAAATATTCTGAAGCCTTGCAATCATGTGAAGAACGGGGAAAGAAGTTAGAAGAAACAGAAAGAAGAGTTTATCAACTTCAAGAATCCTTTAACAGGTAGCGCTGGTGCACTATTGTTGAAGTTTTTGTTTTTGGATTTATTTCCGATTTCTTAGTTTTCTTTTACCACTTACAGTGCATCACGAGGACATAGTTCTACTCCATACTTTATCTATGTGTTTATTTATATGAATATATGTATATAGTCATAATAGAGAGGAATTACTTAAATATTGGTAGGTGAAGCACAAGAATTTCATTTTCTATGCATTTTCAACCCTTATTGTTTATTATGTAAAACAAGTGTATTGTACTGCCCCATCACATTACAGTATACTTCCTTTTTCACATGATAAACATTAAGGTCAAAAAATGCTTAGAAATGCAAGTCATGTGATTCACTTGTAATGTTTAAGTATTTTCTATCTCAATTTGTACAATCTGTGCTTCATATGTTTGAAGTACAAAAGAAAAGATAGTAGCTGTTTTACAAAATTGTACATGTAGCTGAGTTGTAACTTCATTTTAAGTCTAGTTTTTCATTTTGTTGTAAGGCCACTCCCTGTAGTCTATAAATAGGAAAGGGGATGCCTTAGGATCATACACTTGAATACTTGAATTATACACTTCATTGAGAGAGTTTACACACCAGAGAAAGAAAGGGAGAGCAAGAGTAAACAACTCCACCCGAAAGTCAGGTTCTTGAAGGTGTTGTGTTGAGAGTTCATCTTGAGTGCTTTGTGTTGTAACATCTGTAAGCACTTGTAATTCTAGTTGAAAAAGCCATAGCCCAGCCTTGGCAAGTAGATGTAGGAATTTTTGCAGAACCCCTATAATTCTTTAGTGTCATTGGTCTTCTTGTTTGTGCTTGGTTTATGGCATAATTGGATTATGTAATTTTGTGAACTTGGGATTTCCATTCCCAACAAGTGTGATTGAGCATAGATAAGAGAAGTGATAAAAACATGATGAAAAATCAAGACAAATGTTTGCAAGTAGTTGTTGATGTTGCATATGGAACTGAACTTTCATGAGGTGATTCGACTAATGTTAGATATGATCTAGTGTGTCTCAGGGTGATATACTGCATGTCAGACCAACTGTCAGAGCTGAAGATTATCTTGTCTACCTCATCCAACTTGAGTTCAACTTCTGGACTTATTGCTAGAAATGACCGGATTAATATGTCTACTGCTTCTTCTGATACTACTTCCACTGACTCTGATTTCACATTTCCTACTCCTGCTCCAACTCCAGCAAATTTTTCTTCTCTTAATCCAGATGCTTTTCAGATGATAGTTCAGGATCTTTCAACCCCTGAAATCTCAGGTCAGTGTAGTTTCTCTATCGTTTGCTTAAATCAAACTTGTTTAAAGTATATGTATCATATATTTCCTTTATTTTGTTGCAATGTACAGGGGCGGATAATTGGGAAAGCGACAAGGAAGGGGCATTTGATGACTTCTTCTGATGGAACTTTTTCTTTATATATGTTACACTTTTTTTCCTTCTAGATAATTGTAGTTTATGCCTACACAGATCTGTACATACTAGGTATCTTACTCAAAATTATAGTTTTACTCCTAATTCGTACAAAACGAGTTGGATATTTACTTAATATTAAAAATTCATCATTTTTGTGTTAGCTTACTCTTGGTACCAGAATAATATATTTGACTTTGTAGGATTTATTTGAACCTTAGAAAGACAATATTTCATAAAGAACAACTGTGATCACACGAATTACAGTTTAGATTAAGAACATAAAGAGTAGTATTGCTGTGTGATGTGTTATTGAACCACAATCTATAATTTTAGCAGTTGTTCTATCATCAATCCGAATAGTAGTAGAGTTGCATCTTCGGTCATGAGCTCGGTAGCCCCAGAATCAATGATCCAACGCAGTCCCTTGTTGCATTCAGGTATGTCTATGTTTGTTTGGTGAATGAATAGAAAAACATCTAATTAGAATGTCAATTTCTTCTGCTTGATAAACAATTTAAAAACTTCTTTTTATACTTTTTGTAATGACAAAGGTACCAAGGATATCCAGGACAAGTTTAATTAAGGGTACAGCCAGAAACCCCTAGCAAAGTTGAAGAGATTTTTGAAAGGACATGGAAATTCTATGGACAGATTGAAAATTTTTGGTGAGCATAACATATCTTTTTATTGTTGTCTTCCTTTGTTCAATATTTCATGTTTCTAGAAAAACATGAGGAGCTTGTTTGATTTAGAGATTTGTGAGAAAAAAACTTGTTTGATGAAAAAGTAGATTATAAGGGTTATTTAGGTTAAATGACTAGAATATTTAATAGTTTAAAACTTTATAAAACATGAAGGTTATTTTTTTAATAATTTGAATAATTTTACTGAAAGATGAATTCGGGTCATTTAGATCCCTTCATCACACAAGGCTAAGATAGGTTCACATTGTTATCCTTACCATTGGTTACTTACTTGTAAATTAGGTTAGTTCGGAACCTTTGATATGAAATGTCAAAAGTTTCACCAGATTTTGTACATTATGAAATTCATGACATGTTGTAATTAAATGGACAGAATCTCATGTTCCTAATGGTTTTCATTCTAATATGGTTCCACAATCTTGATTTATGTATGTCATATATTTTTCAAACATGCGATTAGGCAGTTATCACTATATGAAAAAGAATGTATATATCGTAGTAACATAATGTTGTGCAGTTATCATTATTTATATGTGATACATTGATAATTGATTTAGGTCATACATCAGAAGCCACCTTTGTAGGTCAAGCTTTAGTCATTTAACCAACTTCAAACTAAAGAAGGAATGGAGATATAGAAATAGAAGAAAGGTTTATAGATTTTTATTTCATGATCTTTCGTTAATCTATTCTGGTTTTTACTTACTACAAAAACAATTATCTAGACATTACCTACAAGTTGAGAACAGTGTCCACCTCGAGTTTTGGGCTGCCCTAACCTAAAAAAACGTCAATTTTGACAGTTAAAAAAATGATAAAAAAAAAGTTTTGATGAGGTTAGAACTAATGACTCAATATAAATCTTTTATTTACATCCTAAATCACTAACTAGAACTATTTATCTTTAATAAATACTAAATATTTCTTCTTTATTTTAATAAATGGACTGTCCTGGGGAGTGGGTGCTTGTCCCAGGGCCGACTCTGGTTGAGAACCCGTTCAAAAGGGGCATTTTGTGAGGGCAGACTGAAACAATGGAATTCATGCCCATTGACAATGCAGGTTTGTTTCAATTCTGCTTTATAATTTGTTGTGCATTTCTCTACTAATGTTAAATGGAAACCAATCATTTTGCTGAAACATAGGCAATTCTGTATGCAGCTAAATTTGTTGTGACAAATGATTGGTTTCATGTTCTTTTTAATCAAAATTCTAAGACCTTGTTTGATCTGGTTCTTTTGGTTTTTTTAAAGAATTTTACTAACTGTTTTTCTAAATTATCTCTTTATCACGTTACTATCATCCTAATAATTAAATTACTTATTTTCATCAACCAAAAATATTAAAATACTCTTATTTAATTTTATTAATTTTAAATAAAAAAATATTTAAGATAATTAAACCAATTAAAATATAAGGAAATTACATTTTTATCAAATAGTATTTTGTTTGGAAAGCTTTAAGTTTGTTTGAAATAGGTTATTTAGAATTAATTAATCTGAGTTATTTATAAAAAATAAATCATGTTTGATGAAAAACTTTATTATTTAGATTAAAACTAAAATATTATTTTAATTTAATATTTTAAAATATTATAAAAATAAAATAAAAATATTTTAATAAATGATTTTAATATTGATGAGATAAATCCAATTAACCCTTTAACAAATGATGCCTAATATTGTATTCAATGCAGCTTTTATCCAATGAGATTTCTACCAATTTGATGACCTATAAAATTATTTTCAAAGTCCTTAATAAAACTTGTGAGAAAAAGAAAATATGTTTTGTTTGTGAAGCACATTGTTGTTTGGTTCAAATTAAAGTATATATAAAAAAAACAAATTGATAATTTTGCAACTGAAATGTTTTCTAATTAGCAACGAATTTGCAATGATTTTTTTTACTTGCAAATTCCAATTGTTTTTGTAATTAAAGAACTGTTGCAAAATAATTATAATTTGACACATAATTTAAGGTTTTCTGCTGCAAAACATGTATTTGCTACTATATGTAACCGTTTTAAAAAAATAAAATAAGGTAATTACATGCAATTATTACTAAATCAGATTTAATGGTATGTGTAAAACAGATCCCTTCCCTTTATAACTTGATTATATTATGTTGCATGCTATTGTATTATTTTGTAACTGTATATAACTGTTTCTATTGAAATTTTGTCATGGTTAAGTATGTATGATTGTAGTCAATGTAGTTGCAATGTGGGTGAATTGTTTGAGTATATATTCTCACACTTTAATTTAAGCATTTAAGTATGATTGACATTTTTTCAAATTAATCAACATAAATAATAAGTAACTTTCTCTTTTCACCTACTAAACAAAATCTATATATATATAATGATGCTTAATTTTTAAAGTGTTCGAATTGTCGGGTCGAAAGTTGTGGTTAATTTGAATACTTGGGTCGAATTGTGGGTTGACCCGTTTTTAAATTTAAAACGGTTAAAAATAAAATTAAAAATGCTAGATGTATGTTTCGAATTTGTAATCTAACAAAATAAGTACAACTCTTTAACCAACTAGGCTACAAAGATTTTATATTTTAAATCAACACCACATTTGATAAACGCGGGATGTTTTAATATTAATATAAGTTCAACTTTTTAACTAACTAATCTATATATATATATATAATGATGCTTAATTTTTAAAGTGTCCGGATTACCGGGTCAAAAGCTGTGGTTAATTTGGATATTTGGGTCGGATTGTGGGTTGACCCGCCTTTAAATTTAAAACGGTTAAAAATAAAATTAAAAATGTTAGAGGTATGTTTCGAACTTGCAACATAACAAAACAAGTATAACTCTTTAACCAACTAAACTACTAAGACTTTATATTTTAAATTCAACACCAAATTTGATAAACGCGGAACATTTTAACATTAATATAAGTTAAACTTTTTAACTAACTAATCTATATATATATAATGATGCTTAATTTTTAAAATTTTCGGATTGCTGGGTCGAGAGCTGTGGTTAATTTGGATACTTAGGTCGGATTGTGGATTGACCCACCTATAAACTTAAAACGGTTAAAAATAAAATTAAAAATGTTATCCGTAATTTTTTTTCACGGTTTTTTATATTATTACTCGTGCAAATGCACTGGCTAAATGCTAGTTTTTATAAAACTTGAAAAAATATAAAAATATCTTTTATGATTTCTTAAATGACTTTTTTTATTATTATTATGTTTTTTTTTATACCACTCAGATTTGTGTTGATATTATATTTTGTTCTAAGTAGGACGGATATTCCAAAAAATATTATCAGATAAGATACGATAAAACGGGTATCGGATATGAAAAAAAAGTATCGTTGACTTTTTATGGAGTTGGCCAAACCGTATCAGTTTGAATACGACTTGGATACGTTTTGGGTAATTTTTAAAAAATAAAAATTTTAAGAGGACTTGAATGTTTAAAATAAAACTAACCTTAAACTAATATGTCCTCTCCTATCTCATCTTACTTTGCTCGTCTGTTCAACTCGCCCTCTATTGATTGATAGCCACCACTAACTAGTAAAGCTTCACTACATACTTTTTAGCCTATTTATTTAGTATACAAATATCCTAGAGGTGCTTCTTAGATAAATTTAAGATTCATATTAAGTTATTAACTAATTCTTAATATATTTTATTTATTATTTTATATATACATTTTTAATAATATCCGTATTCTAAACGTATCGTATCCTATATTTTCAAAATTTGTCGTATCGTCGTATCCGTATCGTATTTGATACAATACTCGTATCTGTATTCGTGTAACATAGATTTTGTTCGATAAGACATCTTATTTAGATGGATTAAATTTTTTATCCCGAATTTGTGTGATCCAAATAACACTCAATCTTTGATGGATCGTTTGTTGCTCATATTCTCTAACTGTGTTGATGATACTTTCTTGAGTCTGTGTTCATCTCCTTTTTAACCGCAAATGAGACGAAATTATTGAATCTAACATTTATTTTTCATATTTTCAATGAGTTATTTGATTTTATCTTTTATATGAATGCCTTCTAACATGTATCCTCATATAATTTGTAAAGGTTTTTTTATTATTTCGATCATATATGTATATGATCAATTATAATTTGACAGGACTTTTGCGTTGTTATCAATCCTCAGTTAAGGATAATTTCAACTGCAACTTAAAATATTTGGTAGAGATTCTCCCAACAGTTTCTTTCGGCTTGCTCTACTTTAATACTAATCGTTTAAGAACTCAAATGAATTCGTTTTTTAAAATGACTCTCAACAAATTACATGATTATTCATTCATCTCTATCGAGAATTTTAATTTTGTAAATTATTCTTACAATTTAATATCTAGATTATTTGAGTTCATTTTATTTGATATTATTTATTAATTTATTTATTATATAACACTAATTTAGTTAATGAGAATTAATTTCTTATTATAATAATAATAATAATAAAACAAAAAAAAGTCTATATTTCATGGAAGCCTAAATAATCCTATAGCCAATTTATCAAGAAACTAATTCAACTATTTGGTGGTGACATGCTTCTTTTACTGAGCAAGTTTTCGGTTTTAAGGATTCGTTTCATCCTTTCTTTATATATATATCAAAGTCTTATATTATAGGTTAGGTACAGTACAAGAAATTGTTTTGAAAAATAAAAAAATGTTTTTTATACTTTAGGAAAAGAATAATGCATTTTAATTTTATTGTAGTTTGTTGTACAATGGGTAATATATTTGTCAAAAGGGTAGAAAATATTGAGGAAGATAGAAGGGTAACTAAAAATAGCAATAATGAGATTACATAATCTCCATTTGAGCAGACACTCAACTTTTTTCCTCGGTAAAACCTCCAATTGGGATGTTCAGGTTCATAATGCTAAAGATCTAGCTAGATAGTAAAGAACCAGAAATAAGCCGACAAATAAAGCTACAAGTGTACACATTTTTCGACTAGATTTGTTCTCAATCACCTGAAAATAACCAAACATGTAATGTAAAACACCATAATATCCTAGAAAGAGTGAAAATAGAGATCTTGAAACTACAAAATGACATACCATCTTGAATTTATCCATAGTTCCTGACAGGATACCTCTTGATGAATCCATGTAATTTCCCTGACCAGTTAAGAATACACATTTAAAAGACAGTATCAATTGTAAAACATTTACTCACTTTTATTATAGATTAAATTGTGCAAACCATATGGTCCAGCATTCTATTGTGGCTTTCTACTTCCTCATGTATGTCGCCAGACAGCTGTAAACACAAACGTGGATCAAAATCGACAGAAAATCTTTTATCTCAAAATAAATTGCCAAATTTTCATTGGGTCAGGGTAACTAAAAGATTGGTATGTTTAACGTGTAGATTCAATCAAACGTAAAACAGTAATATTCATTTATTGTAACTCATCAAATTTTGAATGTGTTAGTCCTATTATCCATCCCAAAAAACGTGAACATTAGCTGCTAAATCTCTTATCCCCTCATTTATGAGTTGACTAGGTCTTTAATGTTGACACTTGACAATAGGGGAACATGGAACAAAAAGAAAGATGCAAATCCATCTATGTCTTGGGTTCATTGATATTGCTCTAAAGCAGCATTTCAAGGTGTCTTTCTTTATCAATAGAAACTATAAGATATTTATATCAAGAAATAATTCGCAGTAATGAGAAAGATGACAAATTTGAAGTTACAGAAATGATTTGTAGTATGATGGAATATTTTGCATGCTGACCTCAAAATTTTGCTGTAATTGCATGAATAAAATAAAAATTAAAAACTTCAAATTGAAACCAAGTTACCCTTTTCAGCATGTTCACTCTGCCTTGCAACCCATCAAGTGCTCTATCATTATCATGTTCATCAATTTCGTGTGAGTAAGATGATGAGGCTCTAATACCACCTTCTTCAATCTCATCAAGAAGAGTGGTTTTACCATTGCGATAGTCCCTGATAACCAATCATCCATGGTGAGATCATCTCAAATAGTAAAGAAGGAAAGGGGAGAAACATTTCATAAACGTTATATAGCTCATGCCTCATGGTATGTACACAACATAATCTAGACGATGGGAATAGCATAAAGCTAATAATGAGGTGCTGAAAGTACGACTACAAAACAAAAAGGTAATGATAATCCACCAAAGACAACCATATCAGACAGTATATACAATATAAATACACAATAACTTATGGTGTATCTAGTGAAAAAACACAAAATTATGCAAGGAGACGTGAGTTTGAACCAGAGGACATTATCTAGGATATACCATGAACAGTTAAGAAATCATGTCTGCAGTGTAAACTTAAGAACATGTGATCCTTGATCAAATAATAGTTAGGCTGGTTGATAAGGAATCCATGGTTTCAATAATACTTTTACAACATAAAATCAAATCAACTTAACACACCAAGTATATTAAATTGGATATTTTCATTTTGTTTATTTACCATTTAATTTTTGAAGACTTAACTCATTCTCCACTTAAAATCCCGCTTTTGATGCCTAGTTCTCCTCCTCAGTCGAGAGAGGTGATTGCAAACAATGTTTGTAGCTTCTTGTATTTTATAATTTACACAAAGTGTCAAAATATATACAGATACAAGTTGTACTACTATTTACAAGAAATGAAAGAATATAAATTATATCCTTAATTTTTACATATAATCAATCGCTCGAAGATCTTCACATCATCAAATTAACCAAGCATGCAATCAAGAATAACTGAAAACAGTTTCATTCCATATATATCCTCTTGTTTTTCATATTTCTATGCTGAGAATAAGTTTGAGATGAAATATTTGGAGCATACTAGAGAGTTTTTGGGAATGAGTATTCAAAAGAATATGCAGATGAGACAAATGCATATTTCTCAAAGTGAATATCTTGAGATAGTTGTTTTTAAATTTCGCATGGATGGAGTTAAGGGAATTCCAACTCATTTAGCATCTTATTTTAAAGTCTCTAGCGAGGATTGTCCAAAAGCAAAAGAAAAAGAGAAACATGAAAATTTGACCTTATGCAATACTATGGATAATATTATATATGGAGTGGTTTACACAATACCTGATTTGGGATTTATATATAATCTTGTGAACAAGTTTATGTTAATAAGGGAAGCAACATTAGGAGGTGGTTAAGTGGGTGTTGAGATATCTCAAGACTTCATCCAAGGTTGGCCTAGTCTTTGAAGAAGGAGGTTTGTGGTCAAGATCAAGGAAGAGATAGAGGTTGAAGCACATGAAAAAAAATCAAAGTTCTCTACACTTATCAAAGAACCCAATACACCATGAGATAACTAAACACATTAAGGTGAGGTTGCACTTCATAAAGAGCATAGTAGAGCCAGGAGAAGTTGTTATCAAGAAGGTGTAAACATATGACAATATTATTGATATACTAACCAAGGTAGTTCCTAAGACTAAGCTACAACATTACATGTAGCTAGCTGGAGTTGGGATATAGGAAGATATTGTTTGTTAACAAAGAGAAGCATGGGAGACAAGAGGGAGATAACTTGATAATCAATGTGGAGATTATTGGGAATTGATTCAACATTTTGGTAAATTTGTTGTCCACAATCCTGACATAAAGAAAGAAGATTAACAAAAAAGGAAACTAAATCTTTTGTTTTGGTGACACAACTATGACAACAGGTTTGACAATACTTTGGAGGTGAGGCTCGAACTTGAGGACAGAGTGATCAGAATTTATAACTCAGGTGATTCAACAACAATCGGAACAACTTCACAATCGATCACAAAATCGAACACAACACTAATCAATTCAATAATTGACTTGGAAAAAAATGGAACCTATCTTCACAAGTTGAACAGGGCAATCGACTCACAATAATCGAAACCGTAGAACCTTCTCCACGGAAGAAATGCAACAAGACGCGAATGGCAATCATGATTTAAAATCTGAGCAGAGATTTGTTCACCCTTCAGAATCGGTTCATTTTGTGCTGCTTTCCAGAAGCAAAGGTTGTAGGAAGGAAGTTCTCACATGTTCTGCACTGCTTGAAAAGAATCAGTCTGTTCTGCACTGCGATGTTTGGAAGGAGTTTATCACAGGCAGATGAACGGTGCTCTTGATACCAGTTATACACCTTTTTATAGAATTGGATGAGAAATATAGATTGAACATAGAAATCTGATTAAAAGATATCTTAGTAGGATACTCATCCTCTAGTATACTAACAGGGATCATGGAAAATTACGAAAGCAGATGAAAGAAACTAAGCAGCATTTAGAATCAACCAAGGCACTTACCTCCTCGACTTCATGATTCACAAGATTGCAGATTCCCGTGGAATTTTCAAGAGGATTCAACACCGATCCGATCCTTCAAGAAAGACAACTCATTAAGAATGAAACAAAATAAACTGAAGATCAGTTGAGTTCTAGCATCAGGACAACAAATAGGGCTCCGAATTGACTTAAGGATAGATAAATTGGGTTTGAAGTTTGAACCTTAATAGGGAGGGAGGCGAACTCCTAAATGGGAGGGATCCATGAATCTCTTTCTTCCTAAACCGGAGCAATTGAATCTCAAGCTCAAGACAACGATGATGAAAGCCTTACATTTACATATTTTGATTATTTGAATTTAATATTTTTCTTAAAAATTTTAACAATTTTACCCTTATATAATTTTTTATTTTTTTATTCCATTTTCATTTTCCCACCATTTCTCTGTTTTCTTTCCCCTCTCTTCCCCCGCGATCGTTGCTCTCCCCACGACTCCCACGCCCCAAGCCGACTCCCCCAACTACAATCATCCCCGACTCCTAAACGATCGCCAAGACGCTTCCATCCCGACTCCCCCACGATCGCCAGATGCCTACCCCTCGAGCCCGACTACCCGACGATTTCCAAATGCTTCCAGGCCGACTCCCCGATAATCGCCAAGCCCCGAATGTTGATCACGTCTCCCCGACGTTCTCCCAACATTTCTGAGGTTAGTTCGACTACTCCTCCCTCTCTTGCATGTTGAGTATGAAAGGTTTTAGGGTTTTAGTTTAGGGTTTAGGCTTTAGTGAGTTCTATTGTTTTGGTTTGAAATGATTTGATCTGAAAAATATATAGTCTTTCCTTAATCTGAATGATTTGTGAACATTTTCCCGTGGGTAATTGAATTGCGTGGTGCACCAACACAATTGCGTGATACGCCAACACAATTGCGTGGTACGCCAACACAATTGCGTGGTACTCAATTGAATTGCGTGGTACGCAATTGAATTGCGTGGTACGCAATTGAATTGTGTGGTACGCAATTGAATTGCGTGGTACTCAATTGAATTGCGTGATACGCAATTGAGTTGCATGATACATACGCAAATGTAATTTTCCTAGTTTGCGTCTTACATTGTGTATATGATTTTACTGTTTTTTCAGATGGCACCAACCGAAACTATTATTAATGATTTTATTGGCCGTGTTTCATGGAAATCCACCGGCACCATCTTGGCAAAGATAAAGGAGAAGTTTACTCACCATGATCTTTTGGATAGGGCTTTGCAGACCCAATTCCAGTATCTATTCAAAACCCAACATTATTTTTTCAGGAATCATACTCCATCAGATGCTTATTAGAAAAATCAGCTCAAATTCGAAGGAGATAAGGTTCTTGGTCAATGGTGAGGAGGTCTGCTGGGGCATGAAGGATTATATCTTAGTGACAGGCCTCAACTTTGGCAGATTTCTTTGGTGGAAAACATGGAGCTTGAAGAATATTCACCCTTGTCCGCAAATATTTTAAGGGTAAAATGAATGTTAGACTGAAAGAGGTTGAAACCATTTTCATCGAATGCTCTAATAAAGAGGATTCATGGAAGATGGGGCTCATATTCTTCATTTATCAATATCTATTCGCATCTGATAATAGGAGGAAGGTAAGTTTCAGAATCTTATGGGATATTTCCTAGCATCCTGCTCTGACTATTAAAACTCTTAGCGTAATTGCTTGTCATTTGATTGTATCGAAAACTAGTGAAAAATGCACGACTCCATCTCTTCAGTCCTATTTGTTCTAGATAAGTAGCAATCTGAGGGTCCTTAGCCTTGATCTTGTCAAAATGTTGATGGAACTGTGACACTGTATATGCGCGTGAAACCATATCAAACTCAATGTGGCAGTTATCGGTTTTAAATTTGGCCATAATATTCATTTTGATGTGGTATGTGCATGCACCATGATGTACTTTTGGAAAAACCGCGGACAAGACATTGACAATACTTAGGTGTCTATCAAATACGAAGACGAGATCCAGGACTACTCCAATTGTCACCCTTAGTTGTTGCATGAAATATGTCCAAGAGTTATTATTCTCCGAATCAACAACGCCAAATGCAACGGGATATAGTTAACCTTCAACCTTGTGCTTAAGAAAACTGACATCAACGCACAATACAGGATGACAATACCTGAAACCTCTAATTGAGAAGCCTAGGGACATGAACATATATCTGAAGTGACCATGCTCATCCGTCTGGATGTCAGTTATGGTACTTGGGTTATTCTTTGCCAACATGAACAGGTATGATGGCAATTTTCCATAGGATTCCTCCACAGTTCCTCGCACCGCCATTAAGGCTTTTTCCCTGGACCTCTAAGCCTTATTATAGGTCAACTTAAACCCATAGCTTGTCTGCATGTTTTCCATTATTTTCTTAGGCATGTGGTCATGGTGATGGTCCATGTACTTACGTTTGATGCACTCCACAATTACCCATTATGGTGATTGCCTCGTCAAAATTGAGCATGCGTGTTCATTTACTAATTTTCGAATCTCAAACATCTCCTGGAATTTTCCTTTCACAGCACGCAAGCTCCACTTGCAATTCTCATTCACACATTTCACAAACCAAAGATCTTTTGTTGACTTTTCCACTTTGAATTTAAAATGATTAGCCATCACATATCTATGTACCTTCAATTGAAGTTCTTTTTTTCCCTAAAAAACGTACCCACTTTCAATCCGCTTTCAATGGTTAATTGAGAATGTGTTTCAACCTCGATTGATTCAAATGAATCAAAAAACTCAATATGGGAAGTGATGGGTTGCCGGGGTGCAAAAGAAGGAGGAATACTAGCAACCAATTCACTCGGACAAAAACATGGGACTTGTTGTTCTTCATCTACATGGTGTATGTCATTTTGACTTTATAAGACATCCTGCTTAAATATAGGGAATTCAGAAACCTCCTCTACTGGTATTTTACTTTCATTAGTTGGGTGTGAAGGTAATGACTTCTCTACTAAAGAGACACACAAAGGAGTGTGAAACTTGTGGTGTGAAGTTGAAATTTCTTTTACATAGAACATCACTTCTCTATCATATCGGATAACAACAGGAGGAGCAGTTTTCAAAACCAAATTATACTTGACTTTGAACACTAAATCATATCTCAATTTGTCCACACGAATAACATCATAGACAATGTTAGTTAATTCGTCATATATAGTATTTAGGGATAGAGACACACCTACGCATGAACTTGAGACAAAATAACTAACACCATCATCATCTTCCACTCTCCATCATAGAGATAAAACAACTAACAAATAAAGTGGGATATGCAATTGATACAAATTGAAATGTTAGTGTAGTAAACAAAACCATATTATCGTGGTGTGGTGCGTGGTATTATCGAGGGACACAAACGCAAATTGTGTGGGTCATGGGACGCAATTGTGAGTGGGTCGTGGGAAGCAATAGTGCGTGGGTGGTGTGGGTCGTGGGACGCAATAGTGCATGGGTGGTGACACAATAGTGTGTGGGTGGCATGGGTCGTGGTCGTGGTGCGTAGGTCGTGGGACGCCACTCAAATTGCGTGCGACGCAATCGTGCGTGGGTCGTGGTCGTGGTGGTGCGTGGGTCGTGGGATGTAATCGTTCGTGGGTCGTGGGACGCCACTGAATTTGCGTGGGTAGTGCAGTAAATATACCTATTTTGACACAGCATTTCAAACGTACCAAACATATTGAGTGTTCAGTTAAATGGGAATGAAAGAAATGAGCATACCCATTTTAAAGGTGATGATTCTAGTTGGTCGGGTCTACACGACAATGTTGTTGGATCTCGTCGTCCTCCGGTGTTGTAAGTGGCCGTTGTATGTGGGTCTTGTCGTTGCAGGTGGGTCTCGTCGTTGCTTGGGGAGTCGGGGAGATAAAAGGGAGAAGCGGGGGTTGCAGGAGTCGTTGGTTGGATCGGGGGCGAGAGGGAAAGGAGAAGAGAAAAGTGAAACGGGGAACCGTGAAAGGGAGGGAAAATGAATAAAAAAAATTAATAATAAGGGTAAAATTGTCCAAATTTAAAAAATGATTATATATGCAAATTCTTATTATAAAAGTTACTTTTGAGAATAATCCTCTTTTAATGGTGATTTGATCAAATTTTTCAATATGTGTGTAAATAATTGAACCCTAAAATTATAAATTAGTATCTTATCATGTTAAAAGGATAATTCATAGGAAAACCTTATAATAAGAATGGAACTATTTCTGTCATTACAATAAGTAACTATAATATTCAAATACTAGTCCTATAAAAGATTAATTTTTTAAAAATAATCTATGTTAATATAAAAATAGTAAAAGAAAATAAAGTTAAAATAATCCAATATCAAATTGCCAATATACATATGAATAGACGAGCAAGAAATAAATAGGAAGAGATAAATAAATTAATTGTTAGAGAAAAAATAAATATTTAATTAAAAATATTATTATTTAAAAAAAAAATTAACACAGTTTATTAGCCCCTGAGCTAATTTGTTTAAATTTTTTTTATTAATTTATACGTGTTACTCAGTTATATAAGTATATATGTTTAAATGAGTTTTTTTTTCTAATTTATAAATTAATGTCAAAATTATGTTATAAATACACTTTATTATTTATTTTTTCAATTTAAGAAGTTTATTTTTTTTTTGTCCCTTTAGATAGTTTTTTTTTTCATCGAAGAAGGTGCCTTGGTTTATCTTCATTGTTCAGATTTAAGTTAGTGTTGTGATTTTTTCAATTCGACATATTGTTTAGCTCTATCAGATTTTTCATCACTTGTTCTTAGTGGTGGGTCGTTTGTTGATTATCATTTCTTAGGTCATTATTGGTTCATTTCTCAGGTCATTATCGGTCCCCTTCTTAGCAGCAAATTAGAATAAGTTACATGACATATAGAATTTGTTTTTTTAATAAAGAGTCATTAAAATAGGTCTTTCATTTGGAGACCCTCTTAGAGGTATCCTCCCATAATTTTATAGGTTTCTCACTTTTTTAATAATATATGTAGATGACCAATTATCATTTGATATAACATTTGACAATATATGTAGATGATCGTTTGATAGGTTTGTTCGACTTACTAGACTTCATCACTACTCATCGTTACAACTAGATTTTTATTTAATTGTTTTTGATTTTATTGACAATATTTTACACTTTAACTTTTGATAAGGAGTTAATTCTTATTAATTCAAACTAAGAGTCAGATATAGTTAATTTGTATATAATACAAAATAACATTTAAAAAATTGAAATAAATAAATGAGAATATAGATACTAAATAGTACGACAACTTTGCAAAACTAAAATTCTAATTAAGTAGATTCAATAATTTTGAATTTCTTGAGATTGACTCAAAATACGAATTCGTTTGAGTTCATAACGTTGAGTGAAAATTTTTGTAAGCCAAACAAACCAATCATGTGGTGTCGGAATAATCTCAATTAAAAATTTTGAGTGACAGTAAAATTTGTTATTGCCCATAGGTTGGTAAGCAACGTCAAAAAACGTTTTATCATTTAATAACTAACCATCTACGTATATGATTAAAATAATGAGAAACCCGTACAAATCAATGGAGGAAACCATGATGGCGAATCATATTAGAATGACACGTCTGTAGAAGCTAGACGTCTACTCGCGCACTTCTTCAAACTAACCTGTCTGTAGAATCTAGATGTCGGCTTGCGCATTTCTTCAGACTAACCCGTCTGTAGAAGTTAGACGTCTGCTCACGCGTCTTGTGCTGTACCTGCACATAGACAATTTCACGACTTAGTTTTGTTCATGAACTCATCATTAAAACTATGTTGTATTTATTTAAACTTATTAATCTAAGTTTTTAAAATATTTTTCCTTAATTAATTTTTCTCTTTCTTTATTTAATTTAATCTAACAATTTCCCCTTTTAATGATGTTAAAACTAGGTTAAAATTAAGTTAAGAACATAAGATTAAATGGTAATCAATATATTTATATAAATATGAAAAACATAAGATATACAAGGTTTTAGATCACTCCCTTTTAAATCTTGAATCTTCAGTCTTCGAGACCTTTATCGCCGAACGTAATTTGTTGTAGATGACTTCCTCGTCGACCACCTCCACCGCGACCACCTCCACAGTCTGGTTTTCTTTTAATTCGAGGACCCCGACCGCAGCTGCCTGATCTTCCTCCTCTTTCGGTTCCCCCTTGATTGCCACCTTCCTCCTTTTTATCATTATCAAGGGCAATGTCAGCAGCTTTAGCAGCCGCATCTTCTTCAGCTTAGAAGCGTGGAGCGACTGCGTCAGCATCTTCGATTCACTCAGCTTCTTGAACATTGAGGGATTTAGAAATTTCGAGCATCTGGAGGGCGAGAAATTCATTTGAAGACTTTATCTCTTTGTGAAGATTGAAATTGTTCTTTAGCAAAATTGTCTTGATCATGATCATCTGATTTATGAGCTTCGAGACATCACACAAAGTCTTCAAAAATTTCTTTGTTTACATCAGATTGAGTCAGGGCTACTTCTGAAGTAGCTTTAGAGTTCGGAGACGTCCGCTCCTCCATGATCTCCAACTTATAATGGTTACTGATTCATTTGCGATTGGACCTAGTAATTGAGGGAGTTACTATATTGAATCTTTTAGTAATTGAGGGATAACTATGGTAGATCTACAAACAAAAAAAAATAATAGTGTTGTTCTTCTATTTTATATAAAATATAAAGTAATAATAATAACAATTTTTTTTTTTTAATTTTCTTAACCAACATATCACTATAAAAAATGTCACATATAATAAAATATAAATTAATTTTGAAAATTATAAATACATAATTTATAATAAATTTCTAAAGGTACTTTATGTTTATACTTTTAAAATTTGTTCTTCTATTAAATATATAGAATTACAAATAAATGCAACTATCTAAAATAAAATACATGCTTAGGTGACCAAACTTTAGTGGCTAGATTACATAATAAATTTTTATCGAGTAGTGGTTAAGACTTCTGGTTATTTTTAATTTGTAAAATATTTTTGAAATAGATATAAAATAGTTATAATTATAATTATAATTATAAAATAAATACACATCTCACTCTTAAAATATGATAAACAAATTGAAACAAAATTGTAATTAAGACATTACTTATGGAGAATAAAAAGATTTTATATTTTTAAATAGATATACATATACTAGATTATAATTATAAATATATATATAATAAAGATATTTGGAAAAAAAAAATGAACGAAAATGAATGAGAAATGGTAAGCACTACAAATCTATATATTCAATTTATAAATTTAAAACTAATTATTTTAATTATTTTTGAATTAATAAAATCAATATAATTAAAACCAAGAACAAACCTAATCAAATAGTTAATTGGATTAATTATTGTAATAATTAAATCCAAAATTAATTAGAGATAATGGACAAAGAAAATAAATAAAATCTACAAGAAGGGTTACAGCCGAAATTACACCCTTCGAATAGGTGCTGGATTTTCATTCAACGCTCAAGAGTTGTCCGCGTCACCCGCTGCAATAGAAGAAAACGCGTGCATGAAGCAGCAGATCGCCAAACGGCTCCTCCAACGTCGTCTCCTCCAACGCAGACAGAACATAGACAGAACGCTATGTGACTGCTGGCGCACCCTAAAACGATGTCATTTTGACCTCCCTTGAAGTTCAAACGCAGAAGCCCGAAACATTGTCCTTTTTATATGCGTCTTTGTCTTCCTCGCGATGCTGGGTGGATAAGCATCCATAGCCATCTTTGATTTTTTTAAAGATGAAATTTCGTTGTTTCTTAATCATTTCTCATATATCTAGCCTCATCATTGATGCATATGCTGACAATTGGCCGGAAAACAGCCAAAACAACATCATATTATAAGGAAGCAATTGGCAAAATTTTTATACTTCATTAATACTAAAAAACAAAAAACTGAATTTTTACATCAAAACTATTTTGATTGAATGGATTATCAACCCGATCAAATGACACCTCAAGATGACGTGCATAATGATAATGGGATCTATGTGAAGTTACCTAAGAATTTAGGTCAAAGAATTCAAGCCTCAATAAAAACTACAAAACCTGCAGTTTTGATGTTCTTGAGGACAGAGTGGTCTGACCGAGAAATTTTAACTAGGACCGAGAGGTCCGACTGAAAATTTTCAACTAGGACCCAGAGATCTGACCGAAGATTTTAACTTAGGACCGAGGAGCCTCGCCACGACCGAGAACTTCCAAACCTAGGACCGACGAAGTTAGTCACAGGCTAACTAGTACTAGTGATTTCAGCACTCCGATTGAGGATCCTAAGAGAGACCCGAGGGAGTCCCAACCTTAGGATCGAGGGTTTTAGCCCCGACTGATAAAATCGCTCCCAAGACGGAGGACACCGGTCTTAAGGTCTGTTTGGTTGCACTTTTAATTTCCAAAATTATTTTTGTAATTTTGGGATATCAAACTATTTTTAAATATCCAAAAAAATAGAAAATGATTTAAAAATATTTTTGGAATATTTTCCACAAAAATATTTTTATAAGGGCTCGTTTATGATTTATTTTTAAACTCTAATACCTTTTAAACTAATATTCTTTAGGTATATTCCTTCATAGTCATCATTATTAGCAACAAGTACCAACATTTAAATATTGTTGTTACATTTGTAAATACACATGTCTAGAACCAGAAGAATAATTTGTTAAAATAAAACGTTATACAACCCATTTTCAAAACCAGGATTTTATAAAAGTAAAGACCGTTTTAAAACGGGTACGAAGGATGAAGCGCGTAATTTTTTTCTCAAGTATCACCAAACTACGAACCAAAACGAAATCCTAATCAAAAATATGTTTGTATATTTTTAAAACTGAAAATCAATTGGCTACTCATTATCAAATAAATAACGATATTTTTGATATACATTTAATATCGATATTTTTTCTACCCCTAGGCAGGCGGTAATGAAGATTGGGGCCAAATAAAAATTCAAATTTATGACCCCTAAATTTGTTAATAATATATATATATATTTATATATTTTTAAAATTTTGTAAGTTAATTTTTTTTTTAAAATTTTAATTTATTATAGAAATAGAAAAGGGTAATAATATTAAAATACAAAATCGTCAAATATAATTAATATTTATATATAATATAAAATGAGATATAAATGGTTAATATATTATAATAAAAAAAATTAAAAAAAAAAGTTAAATATATATATATATATATATAATAAATTAAATATAAAAAGAAAAGAAAAAAAAGATAAAATAAAAGTAATAAATATAATATTGAAAAATTTAGACATAAAGATAGAGAATGCATATAGGTTGCCTTATAAACAAAATTGTTAAAATCAACAAACATAACATAATCGAAAAGCAACCCCAAAATAATAATAATAAATTAGGCCCAATATAATAATAGCATGCATGCACGCGTCCCACGGCCCAATATTTCTAGGTTTACCCTTCTTTCTTTTCTTTCTCCAGATTGGCGCCGTCTTTAAACCTAATTCTTCTTCTTCGCTTATTTAAACGTCAATAGTTCTAAGTCTTCCTTCGTCAACACTTATTCTTCTTCTTTACTTATTTAAACATCAAAAGTTCTAAGTCTGCCCTAGTCAACACAGCTCAAGCTCCGTCCAGAGGTACCACTTCTTACACTCACCTATCATTTTGATTTATTTATGAATGAGTTTTTCGGACAGTGTTATTCTTAAAACATTGTTTTCATTTCATTTGATTGTTTTCATTTATTAGTTATCTTATAATGTTAGTAGACTGATATGTTAGTTAAACCCATGAGACATATGGATGATTAATTTAGAATGTGTTCTTGCTTTTGAGTAGCTTAATCTAGAATGCATGCATGGGTGATATACTCTATTTTAGTAATAAATGTGTTAGAATTTATAACTAATAACATTTCAAATCTATAACTATCTGATTAATTTGGACATTAATATATCTTATACCTTTCCTCTTTGGACATTTCTAGATCAAATCGTTGTTTACATTTTGATTTTCATATTTTTCTTTATATGGAATAAATTTAATTTTACTAAACTTTATACAACTTTGATATAATTTTTATTTTGCAGAAGATGTCTTTGATTCCTAATGAGATTTTAACAAACATATTTAGCCGATTACCTGTTAAGTCTTTGCTCCGTTTAAAGTGTTTATCTAAATTCTGGCTTGCACAAATCAGTAGCCCCTCTTTCATCAAAATGCATCTCACTAGTCCAGTTCAAACCAAGAACCTTTTACTCTTCCTAGAGAACCAAGATATCTTTCAGGTGGATTTTGATTCCCTCGAAGATGGTAGCGTTGTTCAACTGGCCGAGGTCGATTACATTCCATTGATTTGTAGTCATGCTGAAGTTGAGTTTTGCGGGTCCTGTGATGGCTTGATCTGTATGGCAAATGCTAAGAACGCTGACTATGTTGTTTTATGGAATCCATCAACGAGAGAGTGTTTTAATCTGGATTCCACATGTATTGATAACCCTGACGATGCCGTTTCGGAAGAGTGTATTTATCGACTTGGTTACGATAAGATCAATGATGATTACAAAGTTGTGAGACTTGCGTTTTATTTAAAAGAATTATTTGGAAAACCCGATTATGAAGTTAAGGTTTATAGTATGAAAACAGATTCGTGGCATACGTCGGAGAAGTTTCCTTATTATCCGAGTACGGAGAGCATTGGAAATTCTGTGGCTGGTGGAGCTATGCACTGGATATCAGACATGAAATTGGACTCACAAAATAAAAGGATGATTGTTGCCTTTGATTTCAGGACAGAAAAATATAGAGTAATATCACCGCCGGAGAGTCAAGATCCTTATGACTGCTTGTTTTTGGATAATTTAGAAGGATGTCTTTCAATAAGTTGTTCTCGTTACCTTTCATTGACTATGGATTTATTTTTGCTGAAGGAATATGGTGGAGAGAATGAACATTGGTCGAAGTTAATTACATGGTCACCAACTTTTTCTTTCCAGGTTCAATCCACTATGGTACCTATTGCCTATTCAAAATGTGGTAAGAAAGTACTATTGAACTTGGATGATGAGAGACTTGGTTGGTATAATTTAGAAGAGAAGACATTTGAGGAAATTAGGATTCATGGTATCGAAGAATTTATTGAAGCGGACATTTGTGTGGAAAGCCTAGTCTGTATTGATGTTTAAGTAACTCATATATTAGTAACTCTATGAAAAATCTTTTAGAAGATTGGAGAAATTGAATATGTGGGTAGATTATAAGATAGTTTTCTTATGAAATTAATGTGATGTATTATTTAGAATTTCTCTGGATTCAAAGTTTCTTTCCACATTTATTGGGCTTCTACAATAATTTTCTCATACACTATTCATCTTAATTATTTTTAATTTTAATTTTTTTACTTTAACTCATTTTTGCAAGTTCTTATATATAAAATGAATATTTTTTAGTTTATTAATAAATTTAACATATATATAAATATAATGGATTAATGATGTAATTAATTCTACTTCTATATCAAAATTGTATTAACCAACCTTAATTTAAATAAAAACAAATACATTTATCCACAAATAAAATCAGATAAAAAGAAATACTTAACTTAAACAATTTGTAAATCTTATATTATATCAAACATTTCATTCATACTACTTCAATCTCATTTTTATCCCCCAACAATCACTCTGAAATTCTGAAAAGTCAACAATGTGTGGAGGTAAAATGAGCAAAATATATGAAAATTAGTGGACAAACATTTGTTGGGGGCATACAATCCTAAAATGAAAATCCTTAACTCACCCTTTAAGTTTAAACTTCCTCCTGAGAAAGTTGATGTAAATTTTATAAGATAGAAATCTCATTGGTAAGAACATATATCTATGAATGCTCTATTTAAACAATGGGAAAAAGATGGACTAGAAAATATTTTCTCTAATACGTATGGGTTGTACTTTTAAATGTTCAAGGAGGGGTCCAACTTAGATCTCATTTTGAAAGATGGGCATACATTCATTGAACATAACTACATGAAGTTAGAAAAATTAGATAGAATGTATGAAATTTAACAGTCATTCAAAGGAGATAGCCCAAATCTTGATCAACCTCATAAATATTCTACCTTACATGTACAACGCTTAGGCTCTTATTCATTTTGCTAGTCTTCTGGAAAACCCCTCTATATGGATCAAAATACTAAAATATATGAAAAAGTCACAAAAGAAAAAATTAGCATTGAATTCTAGCCAAGAAGTGTACTCCTAGATCATCCACATTAATTGACAGAAATGACGATTCTTATATCATAGGCATATGAATGACGACCATACAAGTGTGCAATACATTTGAACATTCCATCACTTAATGCGCAAAAGAAATTGAATAACATCAGAAAACCAGAAATCTCAGGATCAGAATGGTCAAGGAAACGGAACTGGAGAATCAGGAATATGACAACCTATAAAAGAAGCCAAGAGAACAACCAAAGAGAGAAAAAGAGAGAAATGAGGAATCTATGGAGAAATAAGGGTAGTAACAAAAAAAACTGATAATCAGATTGCCAAGAATACTACCGAAAACCAAGAGAGAAAATCAAGGGATGGAAGTGCAGATGAGAAGAGGAAAGCAGACTCGGGTAAAGTTGAAGTAAGGGAATGCACAAGTAAAGGCAAGTTGGAACAAGCAAGGAGGCAATAATTGATAACACTACGGGTAGTAATACTAAAACATACTCATTTTTTTTAGTTATGTTCTGGTACAACTAAAGGGAAGCTTCTTAAGAATGTCCTAGGAAACGAGGTAATCATTGCTCACAAATAGTCATCATCAAATGAAATAGTCCAATCATCAATTATGGAAAAGAGTGATAAACAAATGAAAAAGAAGGGTGTTCGAATTGTTCCCATCACTTACAAACATAGAAAAAATAAAGGAAAAATAGAGGTTCAAATGAACAATAAGAAAAAATTGACGTTGATGCTAAGAAACAATATATTTACAAAAGAAAGAGAAAATTACATAAAAGAAAAGGAATAACAACGTTTGAAGACAATAACATCATGTTCTTTCACTTATTCGTTAAATAAAAAATCGATGATTTGAGAATTTTCTCAAACTAACTTTAACGAGTTGTTTGTGTATTTGGGCGTACAAATCGACCGAACCGAACCAATTGCACATAATAAAAATGGTTAACGGATGTCACTAAGATCGATTCTAAATGAGTTAGATATAGAAAATTCGTTGGTCAATATGTAGTCAAAATTTTATTTAAAAAATATGTATCAAGACACACAAATATAAATATAATTTAATAACTATAAATAAAATTTTATGAACTATTTGATAAAAGTTACTTAGTATAAATAAAATATCTTAAAAGTACTTTGAGGATCCTAAAACTACCAGCCACCCCGACCTAATTCATGTCTTTACATTTTGACTAATTATCAAAAATAAATTAAAAGGTTTCAAACATTATTAAGTTTTTTTATTATGATTAAACATTCCATAAATGTACTTATTTTATTTTATGAGAGATAAGGGAGTGACTATGGGGACAACGACTCCCCCACTTGTCAGCCATTTGGAAAAAAGTCACGATGGAAAAAATAAAGTGAGTGTGTGCGCTCTTCTTCAGTTTAGATCAAATCATAGCCTTCTCTATCCTATCTTTTAACCTAGCGGCAATAAGAGGTGGATACTAACCCTAAGTTCTTGGGTTCAAGTCCGTTAGGCGGTAAATTCTGCTCCTAGTTAAATGGTTAAGTGTGTTTGCGGGCTACATACTTAATCCATTGTCCAATTTAAAAAAAAAAATAATTCCCCCAAAAAAATCATAACCTTCTCCTATCGAAAAGAGCTCAAAAGTTCAAGTTTTAAATTTCTCTCTCAATGAGAAACCCAAATCGAAGTAAACGATAACCTAGAAGACGACTATTGTAGAGACGATGAGCACTAAGAACATCACTAATAAGAAGACCATCGTGAAGACCACTATGAAGAAGACGACTATCGCGAAAAAAAAACTGCGAAAAAGACGACCACCACATAGAAGACGTTAACAAGTATTATTTTTAAACTAAACTGTAATTTATGAACTGTAATGTTTAAAATTTAATTGTATCTGTAAAACTAAAGCGTAATATCTAATAAACTAAACTGTAATGTTCATTTTAAAGTGAACTAATGTCTAAACTTTAGTGTTATTTTTTAAAATGAAGTGTAATGTTTGATAAACTTAATTGTAATGTCTAATAAACTAAAATATAATGTCATTTGAACTGTACTATAATGTCATTTAAAAACTGAACTACAATGTGTTATAAAACCGAAATGTAAATTCTTATAAACTAAAGTGTAATGTCTAATATACTGAAGTGTAATGCCTGATACACTAAAGTGTAATGTATGATTCACTGAAGTATAACGTCATATATACTCAAATGTAATTTCTTTTAAACTAAAGATTAAAATTTTTTAAAACTCAACTAAATTGTGTTTTAAACTGAAATTTAAATTTTTATATACCACTAATATAATTTTTTATACTGAAGTGTAATGTCTGATACACTAAACTGTAACGTCATTTAAACTCAAATGGAATGCCTGATGAACTCAAATGTAATGTTATTTAAACTGAAATTTAAATTCTTATATACTAAAATATAATTTCTTTTACACTGAAGTGTAATGTCTGATGAACTAAAGTGTAATGTCTGATTAACTCAAGTGTAATGTCTGATATACTAAAGTGTAATGTCTGATACACTGAAGTGTAATATCTAATACATTGAAGTGTAACGTAATTTAAATTCAAATGTAATATCTGATGAACTCAACTGTAATATCATTAAACTAAAATTTAAATTATTATATACTGAAATTTAATTTCTTTTATATTAATTATTATCTTTTTTTATAACTCCACTAAATTGTTTTTTAAACTGAAATTTAAATTCTTATATATTGATATGTAATTTTTTTTAATTGAAGTGTAATGTCTGATGAACTGAAGTGTAATTTCTAATATACTGAAGTGTAATGTCTAATACACTAAAGTGTATTGTCATTTAAACTGATGTGTAATTTTTGTTAACACACTTTCTCTCTTATTTTGTAGTTTCATGGATCCCGATGTTCAAATCACCGATATTTATATCCCCACTATTGGAATGACTTTTCATTATGAAAAGGATCTTCATGAATATTATATCGCCTATGCTCAATTAAAGGGTTTTGTCATTTTTAAGTTAGGAGTAAGGAATTGTCCGTATGACAAGAAAAAGTGGTTCTCCATTGCTTGTGCCAAAAGTGATGCATGTTCTATAAAGAGGAAAAATATTTTATAATGTAGACCCTTCTACCAAGACGAACTGTAAGGGTAAGATAAACGTTGCAGTTAGGAATGAAGGTAATTTTGAGATTACTAGTGTCTTCAATGAACATAACCATATTTTGAGCTCGGGAAAGTCGATACATCTTATATCTCACAAGGTTCTAGATACAATTGTGAAGAGAATATTGGATTTAAATGACGAAGTTGGAATTACTTTGGCAAAAACATTTCAATCATTAGTAGTTGAAATTGGTAGATATGATAATTTGACTTTTAATGAGAAAAGTTGTAGAAACTATATTTTTGAAGCTAGACGGTTGAGGTTATAAAATAGTGATGTTGAAGTGCTTTCTTAGTATTTCTACCAAATACAAAATAGATGTTTAATTTATTTCATGTTTATGATCTGGATGAGAAAAACCGGATAAGAAATGTGTTTTGGGCTGATGGAAGATGCATAAATTCTTATGAGTACTTCTCGGAAGTCATCACCTTTGACACAACATATTTGACAAACCACTATGATATGGCTTTTGCTACTTTTGTTGAGTTAATCATCATGGACAATCGATTTTGTTAAGATGTGGTTTACTGTCTAGTGAGGATTAAGAGTAATTTATTTGACTTTTAAAGTCTGGTTGACATATATGAACGGACGTGCTCCAAAGGTAATAATCACTGACCAATGTCGATCAATGGTCATTTCTATTGGAAAGGTATGTCGAACACCCATCATCGTTTTTATCTTTAACATATAATGAAGAAACTCCCTATAAAATTGTCTACTCATGCTCAGTATAAAGGTATAAAAAAGACATTCAAGGATATTGTCTATAACTCAATCACAATCGAGTAGTGTAAAGAGAATTGGCCGAAAATGATAGAAGACTTTGAGTTGCAAGACAATAATTGGCTGAACTCCTTACACGTAGAAAGAGCTAAATATATTTTTGTGTATGTTAATTGTCACTTCTGGTAGGTATATCAACATCACAAATAAGTGAAAGTATGAATGCTTTTTATGATCACTCTGAACATTAAAAAACATCCCTAAAGAAATTTGTTGAGCAATATGACATGGCACTTAAGAAGAACATAGAGAAAGAAAAGAAATTGGATTTTCAATATTATAATTACAGTATTTCAATTGTGAGTGGGTATTCCTTAGAAATGCAATTTTAGAATGTATATACTAACGATATTTTTAAGTTGTTCTAGAATGAGGTGAAATGGTTGATGTTTTGCGACACCTCCATACTTGAAGACGTCGGGACAACAACTATATTTGGAGTGGTGGAGACCATAAGGTACTGATGGAGAACATTCGAGAGATATTTCAATAAAAGTACTCTTCACCCAATGCAGACTTCTGTAAACTGTCAATATCAAATGTTTGAGTTTAGAGGGCTGTTGTGCAGACATATATTGGCGATTTTGAGAAGAATGAAAGTGAATAAGGTGTCAGATAATTATATCTTGGACCACTAGTTCAAAGATTTGAAAAGAGGTTATCAAAGTATCAATAACATTTATGATTTTGATATGGTTGACATTGAAAGAAATTGGTATAACTATCTTAATCCAATGATGCAAGAGCTCCAACAAATTGTAGCACAATCTGATCATAATACTTCTATTTTGGTTGAAGTGGTAAAAGAAATGAAGGAAAAATTTATTGTATATTCGAAATCGTCAGCTTCTCCACCAACACCTTCTGCACATACACCTTTTACACATACACCTTCTACACCAACACCTTCTTCACCAACACCTTCTACACCAACAAAATTGATCCACTCTCCCATGAGAGTAAGGTTTAGAGGTCGACCACACACAAAATATAAACAATATTCCATTGAAAGGTTCAGGATTCAATACAACAACAACATTGGAATGATCAAGTGTCGACTCAATTTTCCTTCACGTAACTTTTGTCCTCTCAAAAATATCCCGAAGATAGTAATTGTATGAACATTTTGTATGTTGTAATATATTTGGATATTTTTAAATATTTGTAAATACTACATTTTAGTGAATCAAAATGTTACATTTTAGTATATCAGACATTATATTTCAATATCATAGATATTACACTTCAATGTATCAGAAATTATATTTTAGTGCATCAGACATTATAGTTCAATGTATCAGACATTACACTTTAATATATTAGATATTACACTTGAGTATATAAGAAATTATATTTCAGTATATAAGAATTTAATTTTCAGTTTGAAACACAATTTAGTTGAGTTTTAAGAAACGTTAATGTTTAGTGTAAAATAAATTATAGTTCATGAAATATGACGTTACACTTTAGTATATCAGACGTTACACTTTAGTGTTTCAAACATTACACTTGAGTGCATCAGACATTACACTTGAGTTCTTCAGACATTACACTTGAGTATATAAGAAATTATATTTCAGTATATTAGAATTTAAATTTCATTTTTGAACACAATTTACTTGAATTTTAAAAACGTTAATGTTTAGTGTAAAAGAAATGATATTTTATGATATATGATGTCACACATCAGTGTATCAAATATTACACTTGATTTCATCAGACATTACACTTCAGTGTAAAAAAATTATATTTCAGTTTAAAACACAATTTAGTTGAGTTTTAAAAAAAGTTAATGTTGAGTTTTACAAAAAAAATACAATTTAGTTGAGTTCGTCAGACATTACACTTAAGTTTAAATGACATTACACTTCAATGTATCAGACATTACAATTGAATTTATCAGACATTAAACTTCAATTTAATAAACATAACAGTTCAGGTTAATAAAACATAACATTACAAGTTTATACACAATGTGATAGTATTCAAGTATAATTAACAAAGAGTTACAAAGAAATATGAGTTCTGAGATGGTTGGTTTTTGAGTGAAGTAGTCGGGAAATTTTATGCCACACTCCAATGACTTTCTTCACCAAAATAGATCTCTATATGATGCATGAGATACACTTCACAACCGTTGTAGTTTGTGTTATATTGTCATGGCATGGATAATAACTTCATTTTGTAGGTGGAGTGTAAATTAGTTGTTGGAGACTTCATGGAGTGCAAAAAATCAATAAATTTCTTCAATATCCCCGGAACTATCGCAGACTTATCATCATAGGTAAACCCTCGGGGAGTTTCTTATTGTCAATTATTTTGAGTTCGTGCTTGTTCATATTAAAAATGGCTAAGTAAAATTGATCACTTACACATAGAGGCAAAAGATCTACACATAATAAATGTGAATTTAGTCTTAGGCACATGAAATGTAGTATTTATAAGTACACTTACAAGGTCTGCTTGATCAAGATCTTGAAGGGTAATGTTGAATGTCTTGACTTCATCATTGAGTGTATCGTTATATATAGACTCTACACAATCTAAGATGGACTGTGGAACATTAACAATGTGTTAGAAAGCATAGGTACAACAAATATATGATTATGTTGTAAGAAATAGTATAACTTACATTGTGTAATGCTGAGAAGAAGATCTGACATTTATTGGAAGAGGACGAGGGATTTTGTGCAGTCTTGTTCAATTTAATGACCCATGCGTTAATTATATTGTCATCAAGAAACTTTTCATGTTGCATTTCCTACAACATCCACCGAGTTATGCTCGAGTGGTTATTTGAGTATAGAGGCTCATTCAAATTTTGCTTTAGAGTGACAAGCTTATTGACATTTGTTTTATCATTTAACCTTTCTGTTATAAATGGAGATCTCAACCTCGTAGGGAGTGTGGGTTGTTTTCTCTATGGATGGGGAGTTCTCTTCTTCGCCAGAGTGTAATGTCTTATAAACTAAAATGTAATGTGTGATAAACTAAAATGCAATATTTTATAACCTGAATTATAATATCATTTAAACTAAAATGCAGTATCTTATACATTAAAATGTAATGTCGGATATACTAAACTGTAATGTCTAATATATTAAACTGTATTGTCATATAATAAAATGTAATGTCTTATAACCTAAACTGTAATATCTAACAGTTGAAGATGAACATTTTAACAGTCATTGCCTAACATTTCATTTCATTGTCTAAAATGTTTTAATCGATTCTTACATTTAAGTTGCAGCGTTGTCAGAGAACTTCCTTGTTGGGGAAAAACCCTGACAGAACCACAAAAGAAGAAAACAAAATAATGAACACACTAACAGAATTTGATAACGGAGTTCGGCCAAAATGTTGCCTACGTCTCCGAGCACTAAGGCTATCAATTAATAAGGAAGAAGAGATACAAATTTGGGTGCAATAAACCAAAGAGGGGAGAGTTTCTTTTATACACTAAGAAACTTCCCCAACTCCCATCATCTTCCGATGTGGGATTTATGCTAATTGTGAATATAGTTTCTTTTATATACTAAGAAACTTCTTTCACTCCCATTATCTTCTGATGTGGGATTCTAATTGTGCCAAAAACAACAAATCTCCACCTTAGCACAATATCCAAATACTAATTCTTCAATATTAAAAATAGTCCTTCAGTGCTTCCAATTGGCGCTCTTCAGCGCCGACTCAAACGCGGAAGATGTTTACCAAATCTAAACAATTAGATTTGGTTTTCCCCATGTCTTTCATCTCGAACTCTTTACCCAATTGAGCCTTCAATTTGTCAACTTCATATTGGCTCTTTGATGCTATCAACATATCATCAACGTACAAGAGTAAATAGATATAAGACTCATCTTGCAACTTGCGCAAATACACACATGAACTGAATCTGCTTCTTGTGTACCTGTGCTCCATCATAAACTTGTCAAGTCGCTTGTACCATTGTCTCGACGATTGCTTCAACCTGTACAATGATCTGTTCAACTTGCAAACCCAATTTTCTTTATCAGCAACTTTGAATCCATCTGGTTGATAAATGTAGATTTCCTCATTCAAATGACCGTGTATGTCTGCGGTCTTCACATCTGGTTGAGCTAGCTCCAAATTCATCTGCGCTACCAAGGCCAACAAAATTCTAATGGAAGAGTGTTTAACAACAGGAGAAAGTATCTCATTATAATCACCTCCTTCCTTCTGAGCGTAGTCTTTAACTACCAATTTTTCCTTGTAGCGAACATCAAATTTTTCAGGAAATCCTTCTTTCTTAGCAAAGATCCATTTACAACCAATAGCATTCTTCTCTTTTCGTAGATGCTTCAACTTGCATGTCTCATTCTTCTGAATAGATTGCATTTCATCTTCCATAACACCTCTCCTTTTTCCATTTTCAGTACTTCGACTGACATCTGAAAAAGTGGATGAAACATCATCTACGACTAAAAGTGCATAGGCCGCCATGTCAACAAACCGACCTGGTTTTTGAATAACTCGTCTTGGCCTATTAACAACAATTGATTCACTTTGTTCTGAAGGTTCTTGGGTCAGAACCTCTTCCTCATTTAACTCTTCGTCTATCGTCGGAGAGTCACTTCTAGTTGGGCTCATCTTTATCTGCTCAAACTCCACCTGTTGCGGAGTACAATCAATTTTGTCTGGTGTTACCTTATTCAACATTGAATAATCATCAAAAGTAACATATCTACTGATAATGGTTTTCTTTGCATCCAAACACCAGAGGCGATACTCTTTAACTCCCGTAGTAAATCCCATAAAAAGAGCCTTCTTTCCTCGTGGATCCAACTTTGATTCAACTACATGATAATATGCAGTAGAACCAAAAATATGCAAAAAATCATAATCAGTTGCAGGTTTTCCAGACCATACCTCTAATGGAGTCTTGCCACCAAGTGCAGATGATGGTAGGCGATTTACCAAATGTTGAGCGTATGACACAGCTTCTGCCCAAAATTTCCTGTCTAACCCAGCATTAGACAACATACATCGAACTTTCTCCACCAATGTCCTGTTCATACGTTCCGATACTCCATTCTGTTGTGGTGTTTTTCTAACTGTGAAGTGTCGAACTATGCCACACTCTTGACATAACTTCTGGAATGGATCATTCTTGTATTCTCCACCGTTATCAGTCCGGAGAATTTTGATCTTTCTTCCTGTCTCGTCTTCAACTTGAGTTTTCCATTTAAGAAAAATCTCAAACACTTCACATTTGTTCTTCATCGTAAACACCCATACTCTTCTGGAAAAATCGTCAACAAAAGTAACAAAGTAATGTCTACCTCCAAGAGAAGGAGTCTTGGCAGGTCCCCAGACATCTGAGTGCACATAGTCCAAAATACCCTTGGTATTATGCATAGCAGTGCCAAATTTTACTCGCCTTTGTTTTCCCAGAATACAATATTCACAAAAATCTAACTTACAAACTTTTGTACCTTTCAACAATCCTTGCTTAACAAGAGTTTGCATAGATTTCTCACCAGCGTGCCCCAATCGCATATGCCATAGCTTTGTTGCCTCTAACTCCTTACTGCTCCCGGAAGTTGATACACATGATGTCCCATTAACTGTACTACCTTGATAATAATACAAATTATTACTCTTCCTGATAGCTTTCAACATCACTAGCGCTCCAGATATTACCCTAAGAACTCCATTTTCCAATTTCACATGTAAGCCTTTCGACTCCAAGGCCCCCAAAGAAATGAGATTCTTTTTCATATTCGGTATGTACCGAACATCTCTAATAATTCTGGTGGATCCGTCTTCATTCCTCAGCTTGATTGAACCTATCCCCTTTATTTTACATGTATTAGCATCTCCCATGTAAACAACTCCACCATCTAGCTCCTTAAAGTCAAAGAACCACTTTCGAACTGGTGTCATATGATAAGTGCAGGCTGAGTCCAATATCCACGCATCAGGATGTGATGTTGTGTGTGACATCGATAAAGAGTATTCTGAATCTGCATCACCTTTGTTTTCTGCAACATTCGCATCTTCAGAATCTTTCTCTTTCTTCTTCAACTTTGGGCAGTTAATCTTCCAATGTCCTTTCTCACGACAGAAAGCACATTCATCTTTGGCAACTCTACTTTCAGATCTTCTTCCTTTCCCTTTTGATTTGCTCTGCTGACGACCCCTGACCATCAATGCTTCATCTGATGTATCTATTTTGCTTTTCCTTTTATCCTGCTTTCTCAATTCATGACTATATAAAGCAGAACTTACAGCATCAAGAGAAACATTTCCCTTCCCATGAAGTAACGTTGTTTCTAAGTGTTCAAATTCATCAGGAAGGGACGATACCAACATCAAAGCCAAATCTTCATCCTCAAACCTAACGTCAAGGTTTAACAAATCCGCTACTAACTGAT
The DNA here is from genome assembly GCF_907164915.1 of Impatiens glandulifera. Lineage (NCBI taxonomy): Eukaryota > Viridiplantae > Streptophyta > Magnoliopsida > Ericales > Balsaminaceae > Impatiens > Impatiens glandulifera. The sequence goes on along the minus strand of NC_061862.1, from coordinate 128,961,192 downwards.
TAAACTTAGTTATATGCTCATTCATCGTAGTACCTGATTGGTATTCAAACCGGAACAGTCGCTTCTTCATAAGGAGCTTATTCTGACCACTCTTCTTCAGAAACTTGTCCTCCAATGCTTGCCACAGCTTCTGTGCAGAAGTTTCATTCTTCACAGCATACTTCTGCTCTCTAGACAGGCACGACCGAATTGTTCCGCACGCCAACCGATTCATGATACTCCACTCTTTTTCTTCTATACCATCTGGCTTTCTAACCTCAATAGCAACATCTAGACCCTGCTGAAAAAGACAATCTAGAACCTCACCTTGCCACATGCCGAAATGCCCAGTTCCATCAAAGATCTCCACCGCAAACTTCAAATTCGACATCGGTGTCCTCGTCCAGGATGACGAAGGAGTTGACGCCCCTTTTGAAGACTCCACCATGCCAAGGACGAACCTTCGACTCTGATACCACTTGTTGGGGAAAAACCCTGACAGAACCACAAAAGAAGAAAACAAAATAATGAACACACTAACAGAATTTGATAACGGAGTTCGGCCAAAATGTTGCCTACGTCTCCGAGCACTAAGGCTATCAATTAATAAGGAAGAAGAGATACAAATTTGGGTGCAATAAACCAAAGAGGGGAGAGTTTCTTTTATACACTAAGAAACTTCCCCAACTCCCATCATCTTCCGATGTGGGATTTATGCTAATTGTGAATATAGTTTCTTTTATATACTAAGAAACTTCTTTCACTCCCATTATCTTCTGATGTGGGATTCTAATTGTGCCAAAAACAACCTTCCTTTTCTTAGATTCGTTCGCTTCGTTTGGACTCTTCCTTGCTTGGATCTTAGTCTGCCTGGCTTCGTTATTCTTCGAGGCATCAAAGACCACAATTTATTTTTCTGAATCTTAAACATCATAGAAGGTCACAAATTAAAAAAACACATGTACTCAAGTAGTTTAGAAGAATTGACATTTCTTCTATCCTTCATTTTGAGATTCAAGAACGGAAGTTGATGTAGAACGAAAATGCGACTATAAGAGTTTTAATTGAACTTTATGTAGAACAGAAATGTAGAAAAGAGCAGGCGATTGGCTACGGTTTATAGTTTCTGGACGATAGATGAACGACGGTGATGATAAGTGAACGAACGATGGCTAGGTAGAACTGAAATGCGACTGGAAGAGTTTTAACTGAACTTGATGTAGAACAAAAACGTAGAACAGAGAAGGCAACTAGAAGAATACTACGATTTAGGTTTACTGGACGATAGGTGAACGACGACGACAATAAGAGAACGAACGATGGCTATGGTATTGAATCTTCAGACGTGCGCAATAGTTTTGTGGATTTTGTGAGTTTTCTGGATTATGGGGTTAATAGAAATACGAAGTGTCATGGCGCTCTGAGGTTTGAAAATGAATTAAATTTTTTTCCACGTTGACATGCCACGGGGGAGTCGTTGCCCTAGTCGCCCCTCTATCATTATTCTTATTTTATATACTAAGTCATCTTGGTATTAAAGAAAGTTATTTTTTATTTTAAATAAGAAAAAACTAATATGACACTCACAATCATGAAAGTTCTTCTTCTACACATTCATAACTCATAACGGTAAGTTAATTTCATAGACTTTGTATTTAAAAGGTTGGAGTCTATAAATTTAAATCTTATTGAAAATATTTTAATTGAAATGAGTTAACAATCATGACAACAATATAATCTTTTATAATAATAACATTTTTAAGCTAAAAACTTAGTTCAAAATTATTTGTGAGTAGACAATTAGTCATTCAATTTATTGAAAATATACAATCCAGATTAAAACATTCTTAATTTTCATCAATTTAATTTACCTGTATGAATTTAGAAGAGGAACAACACATCTTCTCTTTATGGCTTCTCTTTTGTTTGGTTCTGTTCTCACAAACATTTAACATTAAATATAAATTCTGCTGCTAAGGATCGACATCTTAATAGAATTACTTAGTATTTTAGTATCTTATTGTAAAAAAATTAAAAACATTTGAAAACTCGTGATATACTATCATGATAACTTTTTATCATTAATTCCATATTGATGTCTCGATAATATTGAAGTAATGACATAATGTTATTAATTTCGCCTTGAAACAATAATTTCTCTTTGAAACAACTCAAAATAAATCCATAGAAATTAATGTAATAAAAAGTATATAAATTAAATAGGTCCTTGGAGATCATCATTTATTGTATGTCATTCATATTCATTGATAGCTGAGATGCCTTCCAGTTTCCTCTTCATCCACCATCAACCTGGTGAATTATTGATTGTGCAAAATAAATACCCGAAGAAGTCAAAGTAAGCAGAGGTTTTTGGTATTTATTAAATTTATAATATCACTTAAAAAATTTGTGATTTGCAGCATTAACCTAACTACATTATTAATTTTTTTTTTTTGTTAAAAATGGATTTTATTAATTTTTCTTAGCATATATACCGCCTTCGCAATTAAATTTACAAGAAATCGTTAATATTACAAATAGTCCAGATTGCAAATTTGCAATATGTCGGTAGTACAATATTTTCTAGAACAACATTTGCACTGAACTCAAATGTGCTTCAAAAAATCTATTTTATCTGAAACTTTAATTAGCCGTGGTTAGTATAAATATGCAACACGTTTTACGTTATTCATTTTATTAATAAACCCATTATTTTGAAATTAAATTAAAATATGATAAATTTATTAAATAATAAAAATATATATTTAATATTTTATAAAATTACGTAATACAATAACTAGTATAATATATATGAAAATTAATAATACAATTTACAATCTTTTATCCAACCATATTTACAATATATATATATATATATATATATATATATATATATATATATATATATATATTTATTTATTTATTTTCAAATCTATCTGCAAGTTAAATTTATTTACAATAACTATTTTGAAATTTTACTTAACCCATGTTTGTTAACCAGTACTAACATATATATATATATTATAATAGTATTAACAGTAAATTAGATCATGGTTAAAATATTTTATATAAATAGTATTATATGTTATATATTTTATGCATCAAAGCACAAGTTTGTACCTAGTTCTACTAGTTACAAATAAGAATAAAAACAATATTTTCATATTTACCATTAATTTTTTTATTATCTTTGAAAACTCTATATTATTTTTTCGTTCTTCAGCATGGATGCCCATGTTTAACTTATTTTCTTTATAAGGGATATTTGGTGAGAATTAGAACTTTTTTTAGCAACCTTTCTTTGTCTTTGTTTGATTGAAACATCATAATTTTTTTTTTGATTTTTTTCTCCAATCAGACTCATTAGCATATGAGGACTTTATAACTTTCCTATTTCTGAAAACTCACCCATTTGTCTCTAATTAAGATCTTTACCTTATACTCATCTTATTTTGTGTTCACAAATTATAAGCAATAATAAAAAAAAATAACATAAATAGAGAGAAATAAAAAAAATAACATAAATAGAGAGAAATTAAAAAAATTAAATAAATATTAATTTAACAATTAAATTAAATATATATAAATATAAAGGGCAAAAATGTATTTTACATTTTATACAACATTTTTATACTACCAACCGAACACAAAATTATAAAATCTATAAATTTATACTCTCTTATACTTTCAATCAAATACAAATAACATATATAATTTATATCTCTTAATACCCTTTACAATTTATGACCCCTATAATTAATACCCTTATAATTAATACCCTTATAATTAATACCTATATAATTAATACCATATAACAAATGCTACCTATAAATACTCAATATATTTTTATATACTAATTCAACTTTGTTTGCAATTATCTTTTTTAATTCTTTCAACACATACCACAGTATTTGTATTATATTTATTTATTTAATCTGCAACGATTTTTACAATGTAGAGGGATAAAATTAAATTATTAACAATATCACAACATATTCTCGCATATTCTGGAACTATGTCTACAATTACCTTATTCATACATTTGCAATAATATTAACAATCACTTCTACAACTTTATTTTGATTATTTTAAATACATGATTTGCATATTTTTTTTAAAAATTTTTGTATTAAATTTTAAAACTTTTGCAAATTTTTGTGTATTATTTAAATTTAATGCAAAATTTAAAAAATATTTTGGACACTTTATTTTGATTATTTTAAATACATGATTTGCATAATTTTGTATAATATTTTTTAAATTTTGTATTAAATTTGTAAAAATTTTGCAACTTGTTGTGCATTATTTAAATTACATTTTTAATCATGTATAAAATACTTGATTTGTATAGTTTTTGTACAATAATTTTTTTGTTTTGCATTAAATTTTGTAAATTTTTTTTAACTTTATGCACATTGTTTAAAAAACTAATATTACTAATTCAATTCAATAATTTTCAAATGATTGTTTATTTAATTTATATGTATAATCACCAAAAACAAGCATCAATTTATATGATTAATCCATTGTTAACCTAATTCAATACACATTTGTAAAATACATTTTCAAATTAAATCCATCAAATAATTAAGTTCTAAAAAGTATAAAAAAAACATTCAAAATATTTGATCATTAGTATGTATATTCTTTACCCCCATCCAATGTGATTTTCAAAAGTTGATCATGGTTATATCTTCATTTATGTAAATATGTACATTTAACAAAAATAACTTATTAGATTTACTATCTAGTTTACAAATGAGAAGTTGGAATCAAGAATATATGCCATTCCTACTATAAAGAAAGGTGTTTATAAGATTATTTAGAATTATGAAAGGAAATGAACAATATGTTAATAACAAACATAAAAATGTACCTTCAAAAGTTGAAAATGCCCCTAACACAAATGTGATATTGGCTAGAAAACGGAAAGACTGATCTTGTTCTATAGCAAACAAATCCTAAAAACCAACCCATGAATATTATTACATCATTTGGTTCTTCTCTATGTAAAATCTCCATGCTTGCAAAATATCCATACCTCGCCAATTGCAGCAAAAGTTTGTCAAACTAACAAGTTATTCAAGAAGAACAAAGATATACAGATTACAATTAAAACATATATTGATTGATTCTCAGTTAAATGTAACATAGTGGTGTCAAATTACCGGTAGGTGCTCCAAGATCTATGAGAATAGCCATAACCTCCATTTTTTTTATAAACTTGTTCCTTCAATCATATGCTAAGATTTGAACCTAAGGGGGTTTTAAAAAGACCTACCTTATTTGCATCTTTCTCATAAACAACCTAGAATAAATCGAATAATCTTTCCCTAGTAAATAACATAATCTCTTCCATCATACCGAAATCATAATATATTAGTGCTACATCCACATCAATAGCCAAATTTCCAGGATGAGGATCAGCGTGAAAGAAACTCGTCCTTAGTATTTGGCAATCCAGCAAAAAAACAAAATTGCCAAGAAATATAATAATGAAGCAACAATCACTAGATTTTATGAACAACTTGAATCAAGTAAACTTTGATAGCATGTGATGCTATTTACTTACCGCTATAGCCACGAGCATATACCATATCTACCTAGTTAATCTTAATGGATGTTCAACAAAGGTTACGATCTAATATAATCATCATTCATTATTATTATTACTAATAAAATAAATAGATTATATCTTATATTCTGTTGGAGTAATCGAATAATAGCACATGTTTAACAATCCAGAAATAGACAAGCTACAACAAAAAACCTAACAATTCTTTTTCCCCTTTTGTATAATCAAATAGGCAGTCAATTCAATTGAGCATCAAACAATCAAATAAACAGAGAGCAAGACACCAAAATTTTACGTGTAAAACTCAAATTAGGTAAAACCACGGGACACTTGGGCCACTTAAATCATCCACTATATCAAATGGGTATACAATGTTGTTCAATACAAGTCTAGAGGTAATCTAATAAAATTATCAATTAACCTCATCTTAACTTGCCATTCACATACATTATCATGATCACTAAAGATGGCTAACCAAATGGACAAGGAATAAAGGAAAATAGAAGAATAACATTCTGCTTCAATGGAGGAAGAGGGACAAAGAACAAAAATTAAACTGCTGTGTTTTTTTTCCTTAATCAAATATGCCCTAATGGGTTTTATTAATTTGTCAGGCCCAACTGCCAAATGAGCTGACCCAACAAATCTCCCCCATCAGCGCAACTTCGCGGGATCTAATAAACCCGCTCTCTCCCGACAATCTTCAAACTTGTCCTTAGGCAAGGACTTCGTAAACATATCGGTATCATTCTCACTTGTATGAATGTTCTCCAAGTTCATCTCTTTTGCCTCAAGCACATCACGTATCCAATGATATCTCACGTCGATGTGTTTGAATCTCGAATGAAAAGCTGAATTTTTTGAGAGATGAATGGCTATTTGCCTTCGATTTCAGGACAGAAAAATATAGAGTAATATTACCGCCGGAGAGTCAAGATCCTTATGACTGCTTATTTTTGGATAATTTAGGAGGATGCCTTTCAATAAGTTGTTCTCATTACCTTTCATTGACTATGGATTTATTTTTGCTGAAGGAATATGGTGGAGAGAATGAACATTTACACGAAATTAATTACATGTTCACCGGTTCAATACACTATGGTACCTATTGCCTATTCAAAATGTGGTAAGAAAGTACTATTGAACTTGGATGATAAGAGACTTTGTTGATATAATTTAGAAGAGAAGACATTTGAGGAAATTAGGATTCATGGTATCGAAGAATTTATTGAAGCAGACATTTGTGTGGAAAGCCTAGTCTGTATTGATGTTTAAGTAATTCATATATTAATAACTCTATGAAAAATCTTTTAGAAGATTGGAGAAATTGAATATGTGAGTAGATTATTAGATAATTGTCTTATGAAGTTAATGTGATGCATTCAGATGAAATCATAAAAGCTAATATATTCAAAGTTTCTTTCCACATTTATTAGAAGTGTTTTCAAAATGTTGGGCTTATACAATAACTTTCTCATTTACTATTCATCTTTATTATTATTATTATTTTTTTTACTTAACTCATTTAACTCATTTTTGCAAGTTCTTATATATTAAATGAATATTTTTTAGTTTATTAGTAAATTTAATAATATATATATATATATATATATATATATATAATGGATTAATGATGTAATTAATTCTACTTCTAGATCAAAATTGTATTAACCAAACTTAATTTAAATAAAAATGTTCATTTTATTTTAAAAGATTCTAGGTTAAGAAAATTTCAAATATTTTCGTTGGCCACAAAAAGAATGCAATTTTTTTTGCATTTTTTAAGCTTTATAAATGGTATAGAGTTAGCCTAAAACTTTAGCTATCTAATTAATATATATATATATATTGAATGTATATATATTGAATGTACTATTATTTAAAAATAAGAATAATATATATATATATATATATAGTAATAAGAATAAATCTAACCTAAATTAAAATTAAAAAATTAATTTAATTTTCACTAAAAACACTCACATTTATTTAAAAAATATTATAATAATATAGTCATACTAATCGTGTCATAGAATAAAATTAGATAAAAAAACAAATACATTTATCTCCTCAAATAAAATCACATAAAAACAAATACTTTACATCTAACATTTCATTCATACTACTTCAATCTCATTTTTTTTTTCAACAACTACTTCAAGAATTACTCTGAAAAGCAATTCAAATCCAAACTGGAAAGTCAATAATGTTTAAGCAAAATCAGAAAAATGATACAAAATCAGTAGACAAACTTTTCTTGGGACATATAATCTTAAAGGGAAAATCCTTAACTCACCCTTCGAGTTTAAACTTCCTGAGAAAGTTGAGGACAAATGTATAAGATGGAAATCTAATGGGTAAGAACCGTGTATCCTACCAAAACATAAAGAATGCTCTATTTACACAATTGAAAAAAGATGGACTGAAAAAGATTTGCTCTAATACGCATGGGTTGTACTTCTTCATGTTCAGGGAGGGGTCCAACTTGGATCTCATTTTGAAGGATGGGCATACATTCATTGAACATAATCACATGAATTTAGAAAAAAAATGGATAAAAAGTATGAAATTTAACAGTCGTTCAAAGGAGATAGCCCAAATCTTGATCAACCCTCATGAATATTCCACCTTACATGTACAACGTTGAGTCTCTTAGTCATTTTGCTAGCGTTCTGGAAAAATCACTCTATACGGATCAAAATACTAAAAGATATGAAGAAATCACAAAAGCAAAAATTATCATTGAAGTCCAGCCAAGAAGTGTACTCCCAGATCATCCACATTAATTGACAGAAATAACGTTTCTTATATCATAGGCATCAAATATGAATGACGACCACGCAAGTGTGTTGTCTGCAATACCTTTGAACATTCCATTACTAAATGCGCAAAAGCAATCGAATAACATCAGAAAAGCCAGAAATCTCAGGATCAAAATGGTCAAGGAAACATAACTGAAGAATAAGGAATATGACAACTTATAAAAGAAAGAGCATAACAAAAGAGAGAAATGAGTCATCTCTGGAGAAATGAGAAGCAGTTCAGACAAATGGAAAGAAAGATAAGGATAGTAACAAAGAAACTGATAGTCAGATTGCCAATAAACTAATTATTTTAATTATTTTTGAATAAATAAAATTAATATAATTAAAACCAAGAACAAACCTAATCAAACAATTAATTGGATAATTATAGTAATTAAATCCAAAATTAGTTAGAGATAATGGACAAAGAAAATAAATAAAATCTAGAAGAAGCGCTACAGCCGAAATTACACCCTTTGGATAGGTGCTAGATTTTCATCCAACACTCAAGAGTTGTCCGCGTCACCCGCTGCAATAGAAGAAGATGCGTGCGCGAAGCAGCGGATCGCCAAACGGCTGCTCCAACGTCGTCTTCTCCAACGCGAACAAGACATTGACAGAATGCTATGTGACTGGCGCACCCTAAAACGACGTCGTTTTGACCCTCCCTTGACGTTCAAACGCGGAAGCATGAAACATTGTCCTTTTATATGCGTCTTTGTCTTCCTCGCGATGCTGGGTGGATAAGCATCCATAGGCATCTTTGATTTTATAAAGATGAAATTTCGTTGTTTCTTAATCATTTGACTCCGTTCAAAAGGTGAAATGATCACCCTACTTTGGTAATCATTTATCATATATCTAGCCACATCATTGATGCATATGCTGACAATTAGCCGGAAAACAGCCAAAACAACATCATAGTATAAGGAAGCAATTGGAAAAATTCTTATACTTCATTAAAACTAAAAAACAAAAAACTCGATTTTTACATCAAAACTATTTTGATTGAATGGATCATCAACCCGATCGAATGACACCTCAGGATGATGTGCATAATAATATTGGGAGCTATGTGAAGTTACCTAAGAATTTAGGTCAAAGAATCTAAGCTTCAATAAAAACTACAAAACCTGCAGTTTTGATGTTTTTGAGGACCGAGTGGTCTGACCTAGAAGTTTTAACTAGGACCGAAAGGTCCGACCAAAATATTTCAACTAGGACCCAGAGATCTGACCGAAGATTTCAACTTAGGACCGAGGAGCCTCGCCCAAACCGAGAACTTCCAAACCTAGGACTGACGAAGTTAGTCACATGCTAACTAGTACTAGTGATTTCAGCACTCTAACTGAGGATCCTAAGCGCGACCCGAGGGAGTCCCAACCTTAGGATCGAGGGTTTTAGCCCCGACTGATAAAATCGCTCCCTAGACCGAGGACACCGGTCCTAGGGTCTGTTTGGTTGCACTTTTAATTTCCAAAATTATTTTTGTAATTTTGGGATATCAAACTATTTTGTAAATATCCAAAAAAATAGAAAATGATTTGAAAATATTTTTGGAATATTTTCCACAAAAATATTTTTATAAGGGCTCGTTTATGATTTATTTTGTAAACTCTAATACCTTTTAAACTAATATTCTTTAGGTATATTCCTTCATAGTCATCATCATTAACAACAAGTACCAACATTTAAATATTGTTGTTACAATTTTAAATACACATGTCTAGGATCGTAAGAATAATTTGTTAAAATAAAACGTTATACAACCCATTTTTAAAACCAGGATTTTATAAAAGTAAAGACCATTCTATAACGGGTATGGAGGATGAAGCGCGAAAATCTTTTCTTAAGTATCACCAAACTACGAACCAAAACGAAACCCGAATTAAAAATATGTTTGTATATGTATACCTTTTTATTGATTTTAAAACTGAAAATCAATTGGATACTCATTATCAAATAAATAATTTTTTAAATTAATTGTTTTTAATTAATTTATATAAAATTTATCTTTTAATTATTTTAAATCCAAAAAATTATTTAAAATTTGATCAAAAATTAATTATTTTTATAATTAATTTTAAAATGATAGAATTAAATTCATAAATATTTTATTTTTAAAATTATTGTTTTATATAAATATAATTATATTTATAAATATAATAACATAATTAGATAAACTAATTTAAAAAAAAAAAGATGAGGATAAATTAAAATCTTTCATCCTCAAAATGGAGAAAGAAGAAAAAATAATAATTTGTATTAGAAAAATTACATATATTTGAGATAAGTTCAAACATATGTTTCAAGTTTTAAAGAATCAATTAGGGAATAGTTAAAGAACTTCGTAATAGTAATATTTTACTATAATTTATATTTAATGATTTTGTGGTACTTTTAACATTTTAAAACATAAATCTTAATAACTGGTTGATCGGTAAGAATGAAAATAAATAGTCAATCACGAAAACGAATCTATGTAATTTTCATATAATACACAAGAAATATATGCCAATATGATTGAAACTGTGTAATTGTCAATTTGTTTGTTATTATAGTTTGTGAATAATTAGTTTATACATTGTAGTCAGTAAAAATTATCAAATTGAAGATTCTTGATTCAATAAATTAATATTTTCTAATGTTAGTAGTTATTTTGGAGTGTCATTATCTTATTTTTGTCAATACAGTGAAAAATATGAAAATTAATGTTCATAATAAACTAATATTAATGGTAGATTCTATAAATAAGTAAAAGTAATATTTACATGTAACTAATAAATGAAGCATGAATTATATATGCCTAATATTTATATCATGTTAAAAGATTTACCAAATCATTACTAGAATATTAATTTAATTTTTATTTCATATCATTTAAAAAAACAAATGAATTTCATATAAAATTAGCAATGAAACTTGCTCTACCTTCAAATTAATACAAATACATTTTATAAATTTACATAATTAGAAAAGGGAGAAAATAGTGCACTTGCATCATAGGAGATAATGATTGATTTACTTGGTCTAATAATTTAATTAGATAGATACACTTACAATATTCTTTATTATTTAAGCTATCTTAATAATGTAAATTCTCATATCAATATTAAAATCAGATTTTTAAATTTAAATTAATAATATTAATTATAATATAACCAAAAAATAGATTTTCTCTATTGTTTAAATTTTTTCATGTGTACTTGTAAAGAAAAATAAAATATTGTTGTTTTTCATGCATACAAGTAAAAAATGTATTAATTTTTGTAACATTTAATTTTGTCATATATATCAAACAAATTTGTACTAAATATTTTGTGGGGTAAATATTATTTATTGAAAGTAGGTTTAATTGTTGTTATATCACCGAACATTTTATATGTTTCGTAGTAGTGAATAGTGATATCGTTGTGATCAACAATATATTTGGTTAGTCTCATGACTATTTTATCAAAACTTTAATATTTGAAATTGATTTAACTATAACATTATTACTATAACTCGTGTTTGATTAAGCACATTTTATTGATTTTTTTTGGCATTTGGTTTAATATATAATCATTCATATTATGATATATATTGCTTTGGTAATGTTGTATTTTATCCATGATATGTTGATTGGAATATTTTCACATTGAGTAATGAAAAAAAATTCAAAGAAAGAAATTCTTTAAATTGGGTTTGATTAAGCATTCCAATAACATAACTTGAATATTATTACAAAATTTTAGTTTTAAAATGTTAGATATTAATGTTTAGAATAATGCTTAAATTATATATGTTGTTTAAGTTTACTTGTATTTAAATATGGAAATAAAATTGATAATTCTTTATTATATGCTAAGAAATAGTTCATTAAATAATTAGGGCCGAAATAACAAATTAAGGCTATTTATTGGAGGCTAATTGCAATTTGAGACCTATTCTTTTGAATCTCACAATTTGAGACTTCTTATTGAAAGTCAATTACAATTCGAGACATTTTTTTTGAACCTCATAATTTGGAACACCTTATTGGAGGAAATTGCAATTTGAGACATTTTCTTTCGAGTCTCACAATTTGGGGCTTCACATTGTCAGGTTTGTACAAAATGAGTTTTGTCCTAACGGACATGAACGTCCATCAAAAAACTATATTACGTTGTCTTTATAATTAAAATTTTAAGAGTGACACATAATTCTAAATTACCTAAACCCGACTCAACTTTATTTCATCGCGATGTGAAGAAAAGGAGATTTAGGGTAAGGTGAAGGTAGTCGAACATTGCAAGATGAAGGGTAGAGGAGTCAAACTAGGGTACAAGTGATGAAGACATGACCGAGTTTAATTTGAGTTGGGATTGATATAGGGTTTTCTTTTTCATTTTTTGTTTTCAATGAAATGACATTTATTATAAAAAAAATAGGTGACAAAGAAGTACATATGAATATTAATTTTTTAAATATAAATTCTACTTAATACATTTTTTTTATGGAGATTCATGTCCTTTAGGGCAAAACCTCAATATGTACAAACTTTACAATGTGGAGCCCTAAATTATGTGTTTCAAAAGAAGAGGTCCCAAATTGCAGTTGACCTTAATAAGGAGCCCCAAATTATAAGGTTTGAAAGAAGAAGTCTCAAATTATAATTGACTCCAGTAAGGGAGTCTTAAGTTGTGAAATTCAAAAAAAGAGGTCCCAAATTGTAAGTTTCCAATAAGGAGCCATTACGAGCTCAATATATACGAGTGTTATTCTGTGAAATAACTCGAATTTCAAATCATTCACTTGCTTTAACTACTCATGCTATGGATGTGGGAGCATCAACTCCGTTCCTGTGTCCCTGACCCATCCTTCCTTGTCAAAAAGGATCAAAGCGAGGAAATTGAGAGGAAGCTGTAGTCCTCCCGGAGAGATTCTTCCTCTTTCTTATCCTGGGCTGAAGTATGGCCACCCCTAATTTGTTATTTTGGCCAAATAATTATATAATTTGATAAAATTATATTGTATATGTGTTGCCAAACAAGCGATTGTGTTTGTTTATAATTTATATATAATATTTTTTCATTAAGTTTATTTAAATCATTTATGTAATATTCAGTATTATTTATCTTATAAAATTAAGTTTTCTAAATTGAAAGATGAACGGTTATAAAAAGTAGGAATTTCTTTTTAAAAAAAATAAATTTAAAAAATGAGTCAAATCTAAATAAAGTAAATTAAATATAATGAAAATATATAACACTTTAATAGAGAAAATTACGTTAAATTTTTTTTGATTATTTTATACTTATAGTAACACTAGAAAAAAAAGAAAGTTATTAGTATGAGTAATAGTGTGGAGCGAAAAATTTGTAAAATGTGTAGCGAACTGATGTGGAAGAGTGACTAGATATGATGACTCAACATTTCAAATGTTTATTTATTTTTCTCCTATTCATTAATAATTTCTCTATTTTTTTTTTATTAATCATTCATTTTTTTTTTATCTCTTTTTCAATCTCTATTAATAATTTATTTTTATAGTTAATTTGTAAATATATATTTATATATTTTATTGTTTAACTTATTTATTTATAAGAAATTTTGAATAATAATAATAGGGATAATAACAAATCAAATAAAAATATATATATCATATTTGATAAATTAAAATAATAATAAATTAAATATTAAAATTCTTATTTTTTTTTTTAAATTAATGATTTCTCTCCTCTCTCTAATTTATATATTTATTTGTTTTTAAAATGAGTTATAATAGGAAAAATAAATAAATATATAATTTTTGAAATTATATATATATATATATATATATATATATAAATATATATATATATATATATATATATATATATATATATATATATATATATATATTTACTTAAACTCTTTAATAGTTGTTTTTTTCTTTTTTCTCTATTTAATTTTTTTTATATTTCATTTTTTTTAATTGTTATAAACTTAATTAATTAACTCAAAATGTTATATATTCTCCCTTCTTATATTATTATATTTGGTTAACTCTTATCATAATATCATAATTTGAGTTATATTTATTTTGAATATTAGTATGATTTGATTTGAGTAAGTTCATATTGGTAAATTTTTATTTTCTATTATAACTTATTCTAAAAACTAATAAATAAATTATTAACAAATATATATATATATATATATTAATAGAGAACAGAAATAATTAATTACAAAATTAAAGAATTTTTATATTTAATTTTTTATTCTCTTAAATATATATTTGAAAATATATATTTTGTTATTTAATTTATTATTTCTCTATTATTATTTTAAATTTTATAAATAAGTTAAATAATAAAATATATAAACATATATTTACAAATTAATAAAATAAATAAATTATTAATGAAGATTGAAGAGATAAAAAATAAATGATTAATAAAGAGAAGAGAGAGAAATTATGAATGAATAGGAGAGAAATAAATAAATATTTGAAATGTTAGAGTCATCATGCATAGTAAGCCTTCCACATCAGTTAAGTTTTGATGTTCAGTTAGATTCACATTCGTTGCAAATCTTTTGCTCCCCTATCATTACTCTATTATTATATATATATATGTATATATTTAAATTTAATAAAAATAATAGAAAGATTTGTAACACAATTCCAATAGAGTGGCAGGGTTAGGGATGTGTTATACCTTAATATTTTATTTATATCTTATACCTTACCTAAAATTTTGCAAAAATGTATACTTTTACCTTACATTGATTTCGGTATACCTTGATTTCGATATACCTTAATTCTGATATACAAAAAATTCATACATTTATCTTACCTTGATTTTGATATACCTTAATTTCGATAATCGGTATTCTACCTTTGATACCTAAAAAATATATTAATTTAAAAAAATTAATCTCATTGATAAGGTAGAGATTATATATATTGAATAATATGTCAGTATAATTATATTGTTGAGAACATTATATTTCTATAATTAAATTAATATCAAATATATTTAATTATTTCCTTATAAATATTATATATATATATTAACTTATTAATACTATTTCCGTATTTCGTTATATCTGTTATATCTCGATATACCAAAATTTTTAAAATTTTATACATTTATCGTACCAATAAATTCGGTATGGTATCATACCTTACATTTTTTCGGTACACCTTAAAAATCAATATTTTCAATTATATATTGCGGTATTTTCGATATACATTTAATATACAGGGTAGGACTATAACGAAGATTGAGCCAAATAAAAATTCAAATTTTATGAACCCTAAATTTGTTAATAATATATATATATATATATATTAAATTTTGTAAGTTAATTTTTTTTTAAATTTTAACTTATTATAGAAATAGAAAAGGGTGATAATATTAAAGTACAAAACGCGTGAAATATAATTAATATTTATATATAATATAAAATGAGATATAAATGATTAATATATTATAATAAAAAAAAATTGAAAATTAAATAAAAAAAAAATTTAAATATATATATATATATATATAATATATTAAATATAAAAAGAAAAGAAAAAAAAAGATAAAATAAAAGTAATAAATATAATATTGAAAAATTTAGACATAAAGATAAAGACTGCATATAGGTTGCCTTATAAACAAAATTGTTAAAATCAACAAACATAATCGAAAAGCAACCCCAAAATAATATTAATAAATTAGGCCCAATATAATAATAGCATGCATGCATGCACGCGTCCCACGGCCCAATATTTCTAGGTTTACCATTCTTTCTTTTCTTTCTCCAGATTGGCGCCGTCTTTAAACCTAATTCTTCTTCTTCTAAGTCTTCCTTCGTCAACACTTATTCTTCTTCTTTACTTATTTAAACATCAAAAGTTCTAAGTCTGCCCTAGTCAACACAGTTCAAGCTCCAACCAGAGGTACCACTTCTTACACTCAACTATCATTTTGATTGATTTTTGAATTTCTGAAGAATTAATCACTTATCTTATAATGTTAGTAGACTGATATGTTAGTTAAACCCATGGGACATATGGAGGATTAATTTAGAATGTGTTCTTGCTTTTAAGTAGCTTACTCTAGAATGCATGCATGAGTGATATACTCTATTTTGGTAATAAATGTGTTAGAATGGACATTAATATATCTTATGCCTTTCCTCTTTTGACATTTCTAGATCAAATCGTTGTTTACATTTTGATTTTCATTTTTTTCTTTATATGGAATAAATTTAATTTTACTAAACTTTATACAACTTTGATATAATTTTTATTTTGCAGAAGATGTCTTTGATTCCTAATGAGATTTTAACAAACATATTTAGCCGATTACCTGTTAAGTCTTTGCTCCGTTTAAAGTGTTTATCTAAATTCTGGCTTGCACAAATCAGTAGCCCCTCTTTCATCAAAATGCATCTCACTAGTCCAGTTCAAACCAAGAACCTTTTACTCTTCCTAGAGAACCAAGATATCTTTCAGGTGGATTTTGATTCCCTCGAAGATGGTAGCGTTGTTCAACTGGCCGAGGTCGATTACATTCCATTGATTTGTAGTCATGCTGAAGTTGAGTTTTGCGGGTCCTGTGATGGCTTGATCTGTATGGCAAATGCCAAGAACGCTGACTATGTTGTTTTATGGAATCCATCAACGAGAGAGTGTTTTAATCTGGATTCCACATGTATTGATAACCCTGACGATGCCGTTTCGAAAGAGTGTGTTTATCGACTTGGTTACGATAAGATCAATGACGATTACAAAGTTGTGAGACTTGCGTTTTATTTAAAAGAATATTTTGGAAAACCCGATTATGAAGTTAAGGTTTATAGTATGAAAACAGATTCGTGGCATACGTCGGAGAAGTTTCCTTATTATCCGAGTACGGAGAGCATTGGAAATTCTGTGGCTGGTGGAGCTATGCACTGGATATCAGACATGAAATTGGACTCACAAAATAAAAGGATGATTGTTGCCTTTGATTTCAGGACAGAAAAATATAGAGTAATATCACCGCCGGAGAGTCAAGATCCTTATGACTGCTTGTTTTTGGATAATTTAGAAGGATGCCTTTCAATAAGTTGTTCTTGTTACCTTTCATTGACTATGGATTTATTTTTGCTGAAGGAATATGGTGGAGAGAATGAACATTGGTCGAAGTTAATTACATGGTCACCAACTTTTTCTTTCCAGGTTCAATCCACTATGGTTCCTATTGCCTATTCAAAATGTGGTAAGAAAGTACTATTGAACTTGGATGATGAGAGACTTGGTTGGTATAATTTAGAAGAGAAGACATTTGAGGAAATTAGGATTCATGGTATCGAAGAATTTATTGAAGCGGACATTTGTGTGGAAAGCCTAGTCTGTATTGATGTTTAAGTAACTCATATATTAGTAACTCTATGAAAAATCTTTTAGAAGATTGGAGAAATTGAATATGTGAGTAGATTATAAGATAGTTTTCTTATGAAGTTAATGTGATGTATTATTTAGAATTTATCTGGATTCAAAGTTTCTTTCCACATTTATTGGCTTCTACAATAATTTTCTCATTCACTATTCATCTTAATTATTTTTAATTTTAATTTTTTTACTTTAACTAATTTTTGCAAGTTCTTATATATAAAATGAATATTTTTTAGTTTATTAATAAATTTAACATATATATAAATATAATGGATTAATGATGTAATTAATTCTACTTCTATATCAAAATTGTATTAACCAACCTTAATTTAAATAAAAACAAATACATTTATCCACAAATAAAATCAGATAAAAAGAAATATTTAACTCAAACCATTTGTAAATCCTATATTACATCAAACATTTCATTCATACTACTTCAATCTCATTTTTATCCCCCAACAATCACTCTGAAATTCTGGAAAGTCAACAATGTGTGGAGGTAAATGAGAAAAATATATGAAAATTAGTGGACAAACTTTTCTTGGGGTATACAATCCTAAAGTGAAAATTCTTAACTCACCCTAAGTTTAAACTTCCTCCTGAGGAAGTTGATGTAAAATTTATAAGATAGAAATCTCATTGGTAAGAACATATATCTATGAATGCTCTATTTAAACAATGGGAAAAAGATGGACTGGAAAATGTTTGCTCTAATACGTATGGGTTGTATTTTTAAACATTCAAGGAGGGGTCCAACTTAGATCTCATTTTAAAAGATGGGCATACATTCATTGAACATAACTACATGAAGTTAGAAAAATTAGATAGAATGTATGAAATTTAACAGTCATTCAAAGGAGATAGCCCAAATCTTGATCAACCTCATAAATATTCTACCTTACATGTACAACGCTTAGGCTCTTAGTCATTTTGCTAGTCTTCTGGAAAACCACTCTATATGGATCAAAATAGTAAAAGATATGAAAAAATTACAAAAGAAAAAATTAGCATTGAAGTCTAGCCAAGAAGTGTACTCCTAGATCATCCACATTAATTGACAGAAATGACGATTCTTATATCATAGGCATTAAATATGAATGACGACCATACAAGTGTGTTGTCTGCAATACATTTGAACATTCCATCACTTAATGCGCAAAAGAAATTGAATAACATCAGAAAAGCCAGAAATCTCAGGAAAAGAATGGTCAAGGAAATGGAACTGGAGAATCAGGAATATGACAACCTATAAAAGAAGCCAAGAGCACAACCAAAGAGAGAAAAAGAGAGAAATGAGGAATCTATGGAGAAATAAGAAGTAGTTCAGACAAATGGAAAGAAAGACAAGGGTAGTAACAAAAAAAACTGATAATCAGATTGCCAAGAGTACTACCGAAAATCAAGAGAGAAAATCAAGGGATGGAAGTGCAGATGAGAAGAGAAAAGCAGACTCGGGTAAAGTTGAAGTAAGGGAATGCACAAGTAAAGGCAAGTTGGAACAAGCAAGGAGGCAATAATTGATAACACTACGGGTAGTAATACTAAAACATAATCATTTTTTGTTAGAAATAATGTCTTGAAATAACAGAAAATATATATAAAATGATGTTACAAATAAATTAAATAAATACAATATTACAAAGAACGAAATCACCAGATTAAATGTTGATTCGAGGCATGTGTTAGACACATTTCTCTTAAAACAGTTCCATCGTCTCCCGTTTGTGCTGGAGCTTATCGTAGATGACTGTCTCCCATGGTACAACGAATCCAGTAGTGATTCTGCACTGAAATCACTACTCGTCGAGCTTGATCAGTGTACCTGAACTATCACCGGGTGGGTTTCAACGAAAAATATCGAGCGAAGAACTCGAAGAAAACTCACAAAATAAGAAGAGGGCTTTTGGAATTCTAGAGTGAGAAAAATTAAGGATGAAGTGATGTGTATTTTTTGTCCATGGGATGGTGTGGGATAGAATGGCTATTTAAATTATTAAAATAATAAATAATTAATTAAATCATCAATTGATCCAACGGTTGCCATTGCTTTCCTCTTTATTTGCCTTAATATTTCTTCTTATTGAAGGGTAATTGTTTGCCAAAATTAATGAAGACATTTATTTTGCAATACTCACGTTACATGGTTTTTTAATCTGTTAATAATAATATTAAATTATCATAACAATTAATAATAATAACAAACTCATGTAAGTCACGCTACAAATTAACAACATTTTTTTAATTGGTCATCAAGGCATTTTAATTAATTAATTTAAATTAATTAATTCAAACATTTGGATCAAATTTCACCTTTTAATTCACGTTTGAATTTCATGTGAATTTGATTTAATTTTATTACCCACATTCTAATTTCCATTCATTAATGGAATTTATAGAATTAGTTTAAAAATTCTAACATTTTTTTTTCAGTTAAGTTTTGGTACAACTAAAGGGAAGCTTCTTAAGAATGTCCTAGGAAACGAGGTAATCATTGCTCACAAACAGTCATCATCAAATAAAACAGTCCAATCACCAATTATGGAAAAGAGTGATAAACAAAAGAAAAAGAAGGGTGTTCGAATCGTTCCCATCACTTACAAACAGAGAAAAAATAAAGGAAAAATAGAGGTTCAAATGAACAATTAGAAAAAATTGGCGTTGATGCTAAGAAACAATATATTCACAAAAGAAAGAGAAAATTACATAAAAGAAAAGGAATAACAACGTTTGAAGACAATAACATCATGTTCTTTCACTTATTCGTTAAATAAAAAATCGATGATTTGAGAATTTCCTCGAACTAACTTTAACTAGTTTTTTGTGTATTTGGGCGTACAAATCGACCGAACCGAACCAATTGTACATAATAAAAATGGTTAACGGATGTCACTAAGATCGATTGTAAATGAGTTAGATATAGAAAATTCGTTGGTCAATATGTAGTCAAAATTTTATATAAAAAATATGTATCAAGACACACAAATATAAATATAATTTAATAACTATAAATAAAATTTTATGAACTATTTGATAAAAGTTACTTAGAATAAATAAAATATCTTAAAAGTACTTTGAGGATCCCAAAACTACCAGCCACCCCGACCTAATTCATGTCTTTACATTTTGATTAATTATCAAAAATAAATTAAAAGGTTTCAAACATTATTAAGTTGTTTTTTATTATGATGAAACATTCCATAAATGTACTTATTTTATTTTATGAGTGATAAGGGGAGCGACTATGGGGACAGCGACTCCTCCACTTGGCAGCCATGTGGAAAAAAATCACGGTGGAAAAAATAAAGTGAGTGCGTGCGCTCTTCTTCAGTTCAGATCAAATCATAGCCTTCTCTATCCTATCTTCTAACCTTGCGGCAATAAGAAGTGGATACTAACTCTAAGTTCTTGGGTTCGATCCCGTTAGGCGGTAAATTCTGCTCCTGGTTAAATGGTTAAGTGTGTTTACGGGCTACATACTTAATCCATTGTCCAATTTAAAGAAAATAATTCCCCCCAAAAATCATAACCTTCTCCTATCGAAAAGAGCTCATAAGTTCATGTTTTAGATTTCTCTCTCAATGAGAAACCCAAATTGATGTAAACGATAACCTAGAAGACGACTATTGCAGAGACGACAAGCACTAAGAACATCACTGATAAGAAGACCATCGTGAAGACCACTATGAAGAAGACGACTATCGCAAAAAAAAACTGAGAAAAAGACGACCACTACAAAGAAGACGTTAACAAGTATTATTTTTAAACTAAACTGTAATTTATGAACTGTAATGTTATTTTTAAATTAAACTGTAATATTCTTTTTAAAGTGAACTGTAATGTTTAAACTTTAATGGTATTTTTAAAACTAAAGCGTAATATCTGATAAACTAAACTGTAATGTTCATTTTAAAGTGAACTAATGTCTAAACTTTAGTGTTATTTTTAAAAATGAAGTGTAATGTTTGATAAACTTAACTGTAATGTCTAATAAACTAAAATGTAATGTCATTTGAACTTTACTATAATGTCATTTAAAAACTGAACTGTAATGTGTTATAAAACTGAAATGTAAATTCTTATAAACTAAAGTGTAATGTCTTATATACTGTAGTGTAATGTCTGATACACTAAAATGTAATGTCTGATTCACTGAAGTGTAACGTCATATATACTCAAATGTAATTTATTTTAAACTAAAGATTAACATTTTTTAAAACCCAACTAAATTATGTTTTAAGCTGAAATTAAATTTTTTATATACCACAAATATAATTTCTTTTACACTGAAGTTTAATATATGATATACTGAAGTGTAATGTCTGATACACTAAATTGTAACGTCATTTAAACTCAAGTGGAATGCCTGATGAACTCAAATGTAATGCTATTTAAACTGAAATTTAAATTCTTATATACTAAAATATAATTTCTTTTACACTGAAGTGTAATGTCTGATGAACCTAAGTATAATTTCTGATTAACTCAAGTGTAATGTCTGATTTACTAAAGTGTAATGTCTGATACACTGAAGTGTAATATCTAATACATTGAAGTGTAACGTAATTTAAATTCAAATGTAATGTCTGATGAACTCAACTATAATATCATTAAACTAAAATTTAAATTATTATATACTGAAATGTAATTTCTTTTACATTAATCATTATCGTTTTTTATAACTCCACTAACTTATGTTTTAAACTGAAATCTAAATTCTTATATATTGAAATGTATTTTTTTTTTACATTGAAGCGTAATGTCTGATAAACTGAAGTGTAATATCTAATATATTGAAGTGTAATGTCTGATACACTAAAGTGTACTGTCATTTAAACTGATGTGTAATTTTTGTTAACACACTTTCTCTCTTATTTTGTAGCTTCATGGATCCCGATGTTCAAATTACCGATGTTTAAATCCCCACTATTGGAATGACTTTTCATTATGAAAAGGATTTTCATGAATATTATATCGCCTATGCTCAATTAAAGGGTTTTTTCATTTTTAAGTTAGGAGCAAGGAATTGTCCGTATGACAAGAAAAAGTGGTTCTCCATTGCTTGTGCCAAAAGTGATGCATGTTCTATAAAGAGGAAAAATATTTTACAATGTAGACCTTTCTACCAAGACGAACTGTAAGGGTAAGATACACATTGCAGTTAGGAATGAAGGTGATTTTGAGATTACTAGTGTCTTCAATGAACATAACCATATTTTGAGCTCGGGAAAGTCGAGACATCTTAGATCTCACAAGGTTCTAGATACAATTGCGAAGAGAATATTATATTTAAATGACGAAGTTGGAATTACTTTGGCAAAAACATTTCAATCATTAGTAGTTGAAATTTGTAGATATGATAATTTGAATTTTAATGAGAAAAGTTGTAGAAACTATATTTCTGAAGATAGACGGTTGAGGTTATAAAATAGTGATGTTGAAGCGCTTTCTTAGTATTTCTACCGAATACAAAATAGATGTTTAATTTATTTTATGTTTATGATCTGGATGAGGAAAACCGGATAAGAAATGTGTTTTAGGCTGATGGAAGATGCAAAAATTCTTATGAGTACTTCTCGGATGTCATCACCTTTGACACAACATATTTGACAAATCACTATGATATGGCTTTTGCTACTTTTGTTGAGTTAATCATCATGGACAATCGATTTTGTTAAGATGTGGCTTACTGTCTAGTGAGGATTAAGAGTAATTTATTTGACTTTTTAAATTTTGGTTGACATATATGAACGAACCTGCAACAAAGGTAATAATCACTGACCAATGCCGATCAATGGTCATTGCTATTGAAAAGTTATTTCGAACACCCATCATCGTTTTTATATTTAACATATAATGAAGAAACTCCCTAAAAAATTGTCTACTCATGCTCAGTATAAAGGTATAAAAAAGACATTCAAGGATATTGTCTATAACTCAATCACAATCGAGTATTGTGAAGAGAATTGGATGAAAATGATAGAAGACTTTGAGTTGCAAGACAATAATTGGCTGAACTCCTTACACGTAGAAAGAGCTAAATATATTTTTGTGTATGTTAAATGTCACTTCTGGGCAGGTATATCAACATCGCAAATAAGTGAAAGTATGAATGCTTTTTATGATGACTCTGTACATTAAAAAATATCCTAAAGCAATTTATTGAGCAATATGACAGGGCACTTAAGAAGAACATAGAGAAAGAAAAGAAATTGGATTTTCAATATTATAATTTCACTATTCCAATTGTGAGTAGGTATTCTTTAGAAATGCAATTTTAGAGTGTATATACTAACGACATTTTTAAGTTGTTCTAGAATGAGGTGAAATAATTGATGTTTTGCGACACCTCCATACTTGAAGACGTCGGAACAACAACTATATTTGGAGTGGTGGAGACCATAAGGTACTGATGGAGAACATTCGAGAGATATTTCAATAAAAGTACTCTTCACCCCAATAGAGACTTCTGTAAACTGTCAATGTCAAATGTTTGAGTTTAGAGGGCTTTTGTGCAGACATATATTGGAAATTTTGAGAAGAATGAAGGTGAATAAGGTGTCAGATAATTATATCTTGGACCACTGGTTCAAAGATTTGAAAACAGGTTATCAAAGTATCAATAACATTTATGATTCTGATATGGGTAACATTGAAAGAATTTGGTCTAACTATCTTACTCCAATGTTGCAATAGCTCCAACAAATTGTAGCACAATCTGATCATAATACTTCTATTTTGGTTGAAGTGGTAAAAGAAACGAAGGAAAAATTTATTGCATATTCGAAATCATTAGCTTCTCCACCAACACCTTCTGCACATACACCTTCTACACCAAAACCTTCTTTACCAACACCTTCTACACCAACAAAATTGATCCACTCTCCCATGAGAGTAAGATTTAGAGGTCGACCACACACAAAATATAAACAAGATTCCATTGAAAGAGTTATGAACAAAATGGGTGGAAATAAGGTTAGTTTCTTTGATGTGATGTTATTTAAATATTTGTAAACTATTATAAATACTACATTGAAATGCAAATTCCATTTTATTTATTAGGAAAATACAACAATAACAACAATAGTGCAGGATTCAACACAACAACAACATTGGAATGATCAAGTGTCGACTCAATTTTCCTTCACGTAACTTTTGTCCTCTCAAAAATATCCCGAAGATAGTAATTGTATGAACATTTTGTATGTTGTAATATATTTGGATATTTGTAAATATTTGTAAATACTACATTTTAGTGAATTAAATGTTAAATTTTGTATATCAGACATTACGTTTCAATATATTAGATATTACAGTTCAATATATCAAACATTACACTTTAATGTATCAGAAATTACACTTTAGTGTATCAGGCATTATAGTTCAATGTATCAGACATTACACTTTAGTATATTAGATATTACACTTGAGTATATAAGAAATTATATTTCCGTATATAAGAATTTAATTTTCAGTTTAAAACACAATTTCGTTGAGTTTTAAGAATCGTTAATGTTTAGTGTAAAATAAATTATAGTTCATGATATATGACGTTACACTTTAATATATCAGACGTTATACTTTAGTGTCTCAAACATTACACTTGAGTGCATCAGACATTACACTTGAGTTCTTCAGACATTACACTTGAGTATATAAGAAATTATATTTCAGTATATAAGAATTTAAATTTCAGTTTTAAACACAATTTACTTGAATTTTAAAAACGTTAATGTTTAGTATAAAAGAAATGATATTTTATGATATATGATGTCACACATTAGTGTATCAAACATTACACTTGATTTCATCAGACATTACACTTCAGTGTAAAAGAAATTATATTTCAGTTTAAAACACAATTTAGTTGAGTTTTAAAAAATGTTAATGTTGAGTTTTATAATAAATTACAATTTAGTTGAGTTCATCAAACATTACACTTAAGTTTAAATGACGTTACACTTCAGTGTATCAGACATTACAATTAAATTTATCAAACATTAAACTTCAATTTAATAAACATAACAGTTCAGGTTAATAGAACATAACATTACAAGTTTATACATAATGTGATAGTATTCAAGTATAATTAACAAAGAGTTACAAAGAAATATGAGTTCTGAGATTGTTGGTTTTTGAGTGAAGTAGTCGGGAAATTTTTTGCCACACTCCCATTGACTTTCTTCACCAAAATAGATCTCTATATGATGCATGAGATACACTTCACAACTGTTGTAGTTTGTGTTATATTGTCATGACATGGATAATAACTTCATTTTGTAGGTGGAGAGTAAATAAATTGTTGGAGACTTCATGTAGTGCAAAAAATCAATAAATTTCTTCAATATCTCCAGAACTCGCGCAGACTTATCATCATAGGTAAACCCTCGGGGAGTTTTTTATTGTCAATTATTTTGAGTTCGTGCTTGTTCTTATTGAAAACGGCTAAGTAAAATTGATCACTTACACACAAAGGCAAAAGATCTACACATAAATAAAAATGAATTTAGTCTTAGGCACATAAATGCAGTATTTATAAGTACACTTACAAGGTCTGTTTGGTCAAGATCTTGAAGGGTAATGTTGAATGTCTTAACTTCATCATTGAGTGTATCGTTGTATATAGACTCTACACAATCTAAGATGGACTGTGGAACATTAACAATGTGTTAAAAACTATAGGTACAACAAATATATGATTATGTTGTAAGAAAGAGTATAACTTACATTGTGTAATGCTGAGAAGAAGATCTGACATTTATCGGAAGAGGACGAGGGATTTTGTGCAGTCTTGTTCAATTTAATGACCCGTGCGTTAATTATATTGTCATCAAGAAACTTTTCATGTTGCATTGCCTACAACATCCACCGAGTTATGCTCGAGTGGTTATTTGAGTATAGAGGCTCATTCAAATTTTGCTCTAGAGTGACAAGCTTATTGACATTTGTTTTATCATTTATCCTTTTTGTTATAAATGGAGATCTCAACCTCGCAGGGAGTGTGAGTTGTTTTCTCTATGGATGGGGAGTTCTCTTCTTCGCACCTGAATTATAATATTATTTAAACTAAAATTCAGTATCTTGTACACTAAAATATAATGTCTAATATATTAAACTGTATTGTCTTATAATAAACTGTAATGTCTTATAACTTAAACTGTAATGTCTAACAGTTGAAGATGAACATTTTAACGGTCATTGCCTAACATTTCTAACATTACATTTCATTGTCTAAAATATTTTAATCGATTCTTACATTTAAGTTGCAGCGTTGTCAGAGAACTTCCTTTTCTTAGATTCGTTTGCTTCGTTTGGACTCTTCCTTGTTTGGATTTTAGTCTCCTGGCTTCGTTATTCTTCGAGGCATCAAAGACCACAATTTGTTTTTCTGAATCTTGAACATCATAGAAGGTCATAAATTAAAAAAACACATGTACCCAAGTAGTTTAGAAGAATTGACATTTCTTCTATTCTTCATTTTGAGATTCAAGAACGGAAGTTGATGTAGAACGAAAATGCGACTAGAAGAGTTTTAATTGAACTTTATGTAGAACAGAAACGTAGAAAAGAGTGGGCAATTGGCTACGGTTTATAGTTTTTGGACGATAGATGAACGATGGTGATGATAAGTGAACGAACGATGGCTAGGTAGAACTGAAATGCGACTGGAAGAGTTTTAACTGAACTTGATGTAGAACAAAAATGTAGAACAGAGAAGGAGACTAGAAGAATGCTACGATTTAGGTTTACTAGACGATAGGCGAACGACGACGACAATAAGAGAACGGACGATGGCTATGGTATTGAATCTTCATACGTGCACGATAGTTTTGTGGATTTTGTGAGTTTTCTGGATTATGGGGTTAATAGAAACACGAAGCGTCATGGCGCTCTGAGGTTTGAAAATGAATTAAATTTTTTTCCACGTTGACATGCCACGGGGGAGTCGTTGCCCTAGTCGCCCCTCTATCATTATTCTTATTTTATATATACTAAGTCATCTTGGTATTTAAGAAAGTTATTTTTTATTTTAAATAAGAAAAAACTAATATGACACTCATAATAATGAAAGTTATTCTTCTACACATTCATAACGGTAAGTTAATTTCATAGACTTTGTATTTAAAAGGTTGGAGTCTATAAATTTAAATCTTATTGAAAATATTTTAATTGAAATGAGTTAACAATCATGACAACAAGATAATCTTTTATAATAATAACATTTTTAAGCTAAAAACTTAGCTCAAAATTATTTGTGAGTAGACAATTAGTCATTCAATTTATTGAAAATATACAATCCAGATTAAAACATTCATAATTTTCATCAATTTAATTTACCTGTATGAATTTAGAAGAGGGACAACATATCTTCTCTTTATGACTTCTCTTTTGTTTGGTTCTGTTCTCACAAACATTTAACATTAAATATAAATTCTGCTAAGGATCGACATCTTAATAGAATTACTTAGTATTTTAGTATCTTATTGTAAAAAAATTAAAAACATTTGAAAACTCATGATATACTATCATGATAACTTTTTATCATTAATTCCATATTGATGTCTCGATAATATTGAAGTAATGACGTATTGTTATTAATTTTGCCTTGAAACAATAATTTCTCTTTGAAACAACTCAAAATAAATCCATAGAAATTAATGTAATAAAAAGTATATAAATTAAATAGGTCCTTGGAGATCATCATTTATTGTATGTGTGTCCTCAATATTCATATTCATTGATAGCTGAGATGCCTTCCAGTTTCCTCTTTTTCATCAATAACTTCAAATCTAAGTTGACCAAGCTATTATGGTTGACTGAGTAAAACCAAATATAAATGAATGAATTATTGATTGTGCAAAATAAATACACGAACAAGTCAAAGTAAGCAGAGGTTTTCGGTATTTATTAAATTTATAATATCACTTTAAGGTGTGTTTGATAGCCCTGGAATTGGCATTGGAATTGGAATTGGAGGGTCCAATTCCAATTTTTATGTTTGTTAGACACTTTAATATTAAGAATTGGAATTG
Organism: Impatiens glandulifera; assembly: GCF_907164915.1. Classification (NCBI taxonomy): domain Eukaryota; kingdom Viridiplantae; phylum Streptophyta; class Magnoliopsida; order Ericales; family Balsaminaceae; genus Impatiens; species Impatiens glandulifera. Next base: position 128,932,425 of record NC_061862.1, on the reverse strand, counting down.
GAATTCCAATGGAATTCAATATAGTGTAATTTGATAGTTCTCAATTCTTATCTTTTTAGGTCGGAATTGTAATTCCAAATTAACACGTTTTTCATGTTTTTGACATGTTTAACACGTTTTTCACACATTAAACACGTTTTACACGTTTTTAACACGTTTTTTACACATTTAACATATTTTAATAGTTTGGCACGTTTAACACGTTTTTGACACGTTTAATACGTTTTTGGCACATTTAACACGTTTTTGACACATTTAACACGTTTTTCACGTTCCTGACACGTCTAACACGTTTTTGACACGTTTAACATGATTTTCACGTTCTTAACACGTTTTTGGCACGTTTAACACGTTTTTGTCACATTTAACACGTTTTGACACATTTAACACGTTTTTCACGTCCTTGACATGTTTAACACGTTTTTGACACATTTAACACGTTTTTCACGTCTTTGACACGTTTAACACGTTTTTGACACGTTTAACATGATTTTCACATTTTTAACACGTTTAACACGTTTTTGACACGTTTTTTATGTTTTGGAACATTTTGCACGTTTTGGCACGTTTAACAAGTTTTTCACATATTTAACACGTTTTTGACGCGTTTAACACGTTTTCACGTTTTTGACACATGTAACACGTTTTTGACATGTTTAACGCGTTTTCACATTTTTGACACATTTAACACGTTTTTTTTACGTTTTTGACACGTTTATCACATTTTTGACACGTTTTACACGTTTTTCACGTTTTGGCACGTTTAACAAGTTTTTCACATATTTAACACGTTTTTGACGCGTTTAACACGTTTTCACGTTTTTGACACATTTAACACATTTTTTTACGTTTTTGACACGTTTACCACATTTTTGACACGTTTAACACATTTTGGCACGTTTAACAAGTTTTTCACATGTTTAACACGTTTTTGACACGTTTAACACGTTTTCACGTTTTTGACACATTTAACACATATTTTTACGTTTTTGACACGTTTAACCTGTTTTCACGTTTTTAACACATTTAACACTTTTTTTTACATTTTTGACACGTTTACCACATTTTTGACACGTTTAACACGTTTTGGCATGTTTAACACGTTTTTCACATGTTTGGAACGTTTTTGACATGTTTTCATGTTTTTAACACGTTTAAAACGTTTTTAACACGTTGTTGACACGTTTCACATGTTTTTTACGTTTTTGACACGTTTGACACATTTTTAACACATTTAACACATTTAACACGTAAAAAACGTGAAAACGTGACAAACGTGTGAAAAACGTGAAAACGTGAAAAACATGTGAAAATGTGTGAAAAACGTGTGAAAACGTGTGAAAACGTGTGAAAACGTGTTAAAACGTGTAAAAAACGTGAAAACGTTTGAAAACGTGAAAACATTTGAAAACGTGAAAAACATGTTAAAACGTGTGAAAAACGTGTGAAAATGTGAAAAAATGTGAAAAATGTGAAAAAATGTGAAAAACGTGTGAAAATGTGAAAACGTGTGAAAATGTGAAAAAATGTCAAAAACGATTAAACGTGTCAAAACGTCAAAACATATTTTAAAAGTTAACATTTTGAACCGATATTTTATTTTACAAACATTGGAATTAGAATTGAATTACAATTCTATCATTTTCCCAAACATAGGAATTGGAATTGAATTACAATTCTATCATTTTCCAAACATAGGAATTGAATTGTAATTCAATGTCAATTCTCATGGAATTGGAATTAGAATTCCAATGCCAATTCCAATTCAAATTCCCCATCATCAAACACACCCTTAAAAAATTTGTGATTTGCAGCATTAACCTAACTACATTATTTTCGTTCAAAATGGTTTTTATTAATTTTTCTTAGCATAATTACTGCCTTCGCAATTAAATTTACAAGAAATGTAAATATTACAAATAGTCCAGATTGCAAATTTGCAATATGTAGGTAGTACAATATTTTCTAGAACAACATTTGCACTAAACTCAAATGTGCTGCAAAAAATCTATTTTATCTTAAAGTTTAATTAGTCGGGGTTAATATAAATATGCAACACGTTTTACCTTATTCATTTTATTGATAAACCCATTATTTTAAAATTAAATAAAAATATGATAAATTTATTAAATAATAAAAATATATATTCAACATAAACTGCAATATTTTATAAAATTACGTAATACAATATTAATACAATAACTAGTATAATATAAATAAAAATTAATAATACAATTGGCAATTTTTTATACAACCATATTTACAATATCATAAATAATATATATATATATATATATATATATATATATATATATATATATATATTATTTACATTTATTTTCAAATCTATCTGCAAGTTAAGTTTATTTATAATAATTATTTTGAAATTTTACTTAAAATACTCAATATATTTTCATATACTAATGAAAGTTTGTTTGTAATTATCTTTTTTAATTCTTTGCAACACATACCGCAATATTTACATTATATTTATTTATTTTATCTGCAACCATTTTCACCATGTCGGGGATAAAATTAAATTATTAACAATATCACAACATATTCTCGCATATTCTGGAACTATATCTATGTCTGCAATTACTTAATTCATATGTCTGCAATAATATTAACAACCACTTCTACAACTTTATTTTCATTATTTTAAATACATGATTTGCATAATTTTTTTATAATATTTTTCAAATTTTATATTAAATTTTAAAAAAATTTCAACTTTTTGTGCATTATTTTAATTTAATGCAAAATTTAAAAAATATTTTGAAACTATGTTTAGGTCTGCAATTACCTAATTCATAGGTTTGCAATATTAACCATCACTTCTACAACTTTATTTTGATTATTTTAAATACATGATTTGTATAGTTTTGTATAATATTTTTTAAATTTTGTATTAAATTTGTAAAACTTTGCAACTTGTTGTGCATTATTTAAATTACATTTTTAATCATGTATAAAATACATAATTTGTATAGTTTTTTTACAATAATTTTTTAATTTTAAATTAAATTTTGTAAAATTTTTGTAACTTTATGCACATTGTTTACAAAACTAATATTACTAATTAATTCAATAATTTTCAAATGATTGTCTATTTAATTTATATGTATAATCACAAAAAACAAGCATCTTATATGATTAATCCATTGTTAACCTAATTCAATACACATTTGTAAAATACATTTGCAAATTAAATCTATCAAATAATTAAGTTCTAAAAATATAAAAAAAAAAACATTCAAAATATTTGATCATTAGTATGTATATTCTTTATCCCATCCAATGTAATTTTCAAAAGTTGATCATTGTTATATCTTCATTTATGTAAATCTATATATTAAATAACCGATTATATTTAATATTTAGTTTACAAACGAAAAGTTCGAATCAAGAATATATGCAATTCCTACAATAAAGAAATGTGTTATAATCTATCTATCCCAATATGTGTTTTCTCCACGTCCTTCTTTTTAATCATATTGTCTTTTTCCATGTTTCATTACTCTCTCGTTCTACATGAAGGGAGATTGAATTGAAGCAGATAATGATGTTTGTCTGCTCACATTGTTTAATCTTCCTCTGTATGAACCCATACTAATACGATAAAAGGTATTCTTCTTCAGGATTTCAGGGCTTTTGTCACTACTTTTCTCTGCTTCATTTTTACATGTTTGAGGATACACATCCTTAATTTCTTCTTTTCTTTTATCCAAAGACTGTAATCTATCTATCCCAATATGTGTGTTCTCCACGTCCTCCTTTTATATCATATTGTCTTTTTCCAAGTTTCATTACTCTCTCGTTCTACATGAAGGGAGATTGAATTGAATCAGATGATGATGTTTGTCTACTCCCATTGTTTAATCTTCTTCTATATGAACCCATACTAATACGATAAAAGGTATTCTTTTTCAGGATTTCAGGCTTTTGTCACTACTTTTCCGTGCTTCAGTTTTACATGTTTGAGGATCCACAACCTTAATTTCTTCTTTTTTTTTATCCTCTGCTATATTTTTGTTTTCATCATCTGTCTCTTTCTCTTCCCTGTGTTTAGGTTTATCTTCTTTAACATCCCCTATTTCATCAATTTCATTGTTTTCTTCATTATCTGATTTTACCTTTATGTTTACATCATTGCTTTATTCCTTTTCTAGTTTTTCATTGATTTATTTTTCTGTATTTTTTCTTATTGATTTCCTTTAATTAACCCAATATGCTCTTTGATCATTAATTCTTTCGTTTCATTTTTCTGTTTTTCTTTTTCTTGGGCTTTCAAAATTTTCTGCTCTTCCACAATTTGCTTTTGCACATTTAGTGCTAGAATGTTATAAAGTATTGCAGAAATCACACTTGTGTGGCCTCCATTCATATGAGATTTCTATTACTATAGACTTTTATTTTTTGTCAACTATTATCATGTTTTTTGGCAGCGTACTTCGAGGATGCACTTTAATTCATATTAACAAAGGTAAGTTGCTCTCCTCCTTCTATAATTGAGTCCATGTATAATGTGATAGAAAAATTAAGTAAGTTAATTTTTGAACCGTCTAGAAAACTAAACTACTATTAACTCTCATGTGCAGGAACAGACCAAGTCGCATAAACCGGCTGAAGAATACATCAAAGCAATCCGGCTCCAGATGATCAAGTCATGATCAAGAGGAACCGACTTCAACATCTCAAACAGACCGGCTAGCAAAGAAAAGTTCATACTCCAGCCAGACCATGTTACGAAAGAAGTCAACCGAAAACTTAGAATTACAAGACGACGTAATATAACGAAACAGATGTTTCTTGGGAAATGCAAGAAGATAAGATTCGGATCAAAAAGCATGCGATAAAGACAATGTTGATCTGCTGATCCGAAGATCCGAATCAGACAGCCGGAAGGTGCATGTCTGCCACGTGTCCAAAACTGCAAGTCGGTTACGTCATCAATACCTGACCGGTATATGCATGCTTTCCAAGTGTCAGGAAGTTGAAACGTGCACGCAACATCTCTGAACCGGCGTGGTTTCAAACTGACTAATCCCACGGTGAGAGAAGAAGATGACCGTTGGGATCTCATTTACTATAAAAGGAAGATGAAGCGACTTCATTTATAACGGTTCTGAAATATCATAAGAGAGAGAAAAAAATCTCACGCGCGATCCAAAACTATTGTTTCATTTACCGAAAGCTTCATTGTATTGTGTTATTGTATTATATCAAGAGTGCATTAGTGTAACCGGCAAGTAGCGAGTTAGGCTCGACCGGCATTGTAAGTGTTTGTAACTTCAAAAGTTAGTGGAGATCCTTATCATAATTTGAGAAGAGGGGTGACGTAGGAGGGTTTGCTCCGAACATCCATAAAAAATCATGTCTTGTGTCTTCTACCTATTTCCTGCTTACTTACTCTAAAACCGAACCAAATCTAACCGAAATATAATCCTGCTCCTTAATCAAAACCGGTTTATACATACTCCTTAAACCGATTCCTCATAAACCTCATCAAAACTAAGTCTTACGTGTTGCTTCAAGCTGAAATAGACATTCCCGGTTCAAGAGTCTGTAACAGCTTGCGTAGTGTTAAGAACGGTTGTAGTCTCTAACCGGACTATCACCAATTAGAGCGTGTTGTGTTGTAAGCGGTCAACCCTTCCAAAACCGGAACACCCCGGTCCTCCAAGGGCGACCCCGATCCTAACAAGTGGTATCAGAGCCAGGTTCTTAACACTCAAGCAACTGAAGAAGATGGGAAGCATGACCCACAGCGACAAGCCACCAATGCTAAACAGTGAAGCGTTTAGTAGCTGGAAGAAACAAATGTATCTTCATCTGATTACGTTGGATGATGAGATGAGCAGAGTTCTAAAGGAAGGGCCAATAAAGATCAACAAGGAGATAGACGCATGGACAACCGAATATCGAAGAAGGAGTAACCTGGACAACCATTGCATGAGACACATCTACAAGGCTATAGACGATAACACATTGAACAAAATATCAGATTGTAAAAATGCAAAGGAAGCCTGGGAGACGATCATTCAGATCCATGAAGGAAACAAAAGAGAACAAAATCTTGGTGGCCACACAAAAATATGAGAACATCAGGATGAAACCGGGAGAAAACATGAAAGAATTCAGTAACCGGTTCACCAGTGTGGTCAACGAGCTACAAACACTCGGAAAAAGATACGACAACCGGGAAGTAATTATTAAAGATTTAAGATCACTGTCGAGCACATGGGATATCAAGACCATGGTGATGAGGGAGTCAAGCAATCTCGGGCAGATGAGGCTGCATGATGTATTCGAAGATCTAAAAGCATATGAGTTCGAGATCAAGTCTCGGATTGAAGACGAGGCATCTACGTCAACCGCAACCAGAGCTCTGGTTACATCGGTGGAACCAGCGGTCCAAGTATCAACCGCTCCGGCTCCAGTCAAAAACGCTGACCAGATTAGTGAAGATGTGATGGCGATGTTAGCTCAGAAATTTGGGAGATTCATGAAGAAGAATCAACCGCCATCTAACAACAGTTTTAATTATAATTATGTTGATAAATCAAATAAAAGATGCTATAACTGTGATGATTTTGGACATTTCAGGTCAGAGTGTAGGAAACCAAGAAGAGATGATCGAAAACCGGAAAGCAACTACCAGGGCAACAACTATCAAGATAACCGGTATTAGGGTAAGAACTATCAAAGGAACGATTACCGGAGAAATGACAACCAAAGGAACACGATTACCGAAATAATGACAACCAGCAAGCCGATGAAGGAAAGGAAATACAAAAGGCACTCATTGCATCCGACGGTGGAAGTGAATGGGCGTACTCCGATAACGAGAATGATGAGGAAAGAGTAACATGTTTCATGGCAAACGACGAAGAGGTATTTGATTTCTCTTCTGATGAATTTACTAAGGAAGATCTGATTTATACACTCAACGAAATGGTCGCTGAGTTCAGAAACATATCTGCTTATATACCGACTCGGGCGGAACATAAAACCGTAGAGTCAAGTGGTACCGCTGGTGAGCCATGCGAAACCACAGTATATGAATCGGCTAAACTATCCTTAGAAAATGAGGAGACAGTTCAACCGGTAACTAAAGAAATGAACGAACACCGTATATTACGGCTGCTTGGGAGTTGGGAAAGATCCCGTAAAGCCGTAGATCAGATGTGCAAATATAAAAGGCATCCTAAGTGTAAATTTGGTATTGGATACAAACAAAACAAATCAAACAAACCAAATCAATCTAACGGGATGAAACTCATAAAAGACAATCTTCCCTTCGTAAGATTTGTCAAGAGCTCTTCAACCAATAATGAGGTAGAAAATGTCATAAAACCGGAACTAAAATATATAAGTCCAACCGAATCGGAAAAATGGTTTCATCCTGAGAGAAGGAAAGTCAACCGGTCAGAAGATAAACGAAATAAAACAAGTACACCTCAACCTCAAAACCACTCATCACCTCGATATAAGGCATTCTTGAGCAAAGATCAAGAAATTAAGCCAAATACCATAAGAACCAATACTGGGAAAGTGATTCGACTTATCCAAGTCTGGATCCCAAAGGGACTAATCAACCACGGACCCAACTGAATGTGGGTACCAAAAAGGTGTAAATATTTCTTTTTTGCAGGTTAGGAGAAGCAACCGGCTAAGGAACTCGGAATGGTATCTGGACAGTGGATGCTCAAGACATATGACCGGCAACAGTGGACTACTAGCAGATATCACTTATGAAACTAGAGCAGTTATCACATTTGGTGACAACTCAAAAGGTAGAACTGTGGGCAAGGGTAAGATTGTCCATGGTAACATGTCTATAAATAATGTATTATTGGTAGAAAACTTGCATTTCAACCTGTTAAGTATTAGTCAAATGTGTGATGTAGGATACAAAGTTGAGTTTCATAAAAATGCATGCTTAGTTAAAGATCATCAAAATGATACTCTATTAACCGGTAACCGAATGGGAAACATTTATAAGGTTGATTGGAAAACTAAGTTTGAAAATTCTGTATGCATGATAGCTGGAAATGACCCAAACTGGCTCTGGCACAAACGGCTAAACCATTTGAACTTCAAAACAATAAACTTCATATGTTCTAGGGAATTAGTTCACGGTTTTCCAAATGTCAAGTTTTCAAAAGATAAAGTATGTGCTGCATGTCAAATGGGTAAAAAAAAGTCTTCTTTCAAAAGTAAAGGAAATCATCAATCCGAACGATGCTTAGAACTCATGCATATGGATCTGTTTGGTCCAGTTAGAGTAACAAGTCTAGGAGGCATGCAATATACTATGGTAGTTATTGATGACTATTCTAAATTTACTTGGGTAATATTTTTAGCTTCTAAAAATCAAGCAACACCAAACCTGATTAAACTGATTTTGAGAATACAAAATGAAAAATCTATTCGGGTAAACAAAATCAGAAGCGATAGAGGAACTGAATTTACAATCAACAAGTTAACTACTTTTCTTGATGACTCTAGTATTAGACATGAGTTGTCTAGTGCCAGAACTCCTCAACAAAATGGTCTGGCTGAGAGAAGAAACCGAACTCTCAAGGAAGCCGTAAGGTCAATGATAGCCGATTCGGGTATTGCTCAAAAATTTTGGGCCGAGGCTATCATTACTGCATGCTACACTCAAAACCGGTCTTTAGTAACTAAACGTTTTTCCAAAACCCCTTTTGAGATATACTATGATCGAATACCAAACATACGGTATTTTAGAATTTTTGGTAGTAAATGTTTTGTTCACAACAACGAAAAAAACTATTTGATCGCTTTTGATGCTAAATCCGATGAAGGAATAATGTTGGGATATTCAGCTGAAAGTAAAGCATATAGAATATATAATACTAGAACTTTAACAGTTGAAGAAACATCTCACGTTGTTTTTGATGAATCGGTTGAACGAAATACTGCATTACCTTTCGACCTTCACAACAGAATGAAAAATTTCAATATCTATTATGATGATGAAGATGAGGTTCCGGTTTATAGACGATTTGTCAATGATCAAGCGGTTGATGCTGAACCTCAGCCTGTTCAAGCTGGTTTACCGCAGAAAGTTGACTCTTCAGTCTCAACTAAAGAAATCGGTCGGTCTGACTCTGTTCAGCCTACCGATCAGTCTAACTTTGATCAGCCAACCGAACGCTTGGAAGACACGTATCGGATAAACCTCAGAAGGAACAAAAATCATCCTCTTGAACTAGTAATAGGTAACATATCCTCACCCGTCCGAACTAGGCAACAAAATTTGGAACACTATGAAAACTCAGCTTTCCTATCACAAATTGAGCCGAAAAAGGTGGATGAAGCATTGTCAGATCCCGACTGGATTCTGGCAATGCAAGAGGAACTAAACGAGTTTGAGAGAAATAAAGTCTGGTACCTAGTCCTTAGACCGAAAAACAAACCGGTTATAGGAACACGATGGGTATTCAGAAATAAACTCAATGAAGACGTTTTAGTTACGAGGAACAAGGCTCGGCTAGTGGCTCAAGGCTATAAACAGAAGAAGGCATTGATTTTGAATAATCATTTGCTCTTGTGGCTAGACTTGAGGCCATTAGAATATTTCTGGAATTTGCAGCTTTCAAAAATTTCAAAGTCTTTCAAATGGATGTTAAAAGTGTTTTTCTAAATGGTAAAATAAATGAAGAGGTGTATGTTGATCAACCTCCAGGTTTTAAAAATTCAGAACATGTAAATTATGTTTACCGGCTAAACAAAGCCCTTTACAGTTTGAAACACGCTCCAAGAGCCTGGTATGACACATTAACCAAATTCTTTTTTCTCACAAGTTTATAATAGGTTCGGTTGATAAAACACTCTTTAAATTTGAGAAAAATGAACACATATTACTTGTTCAAATTTACGTTGATGATATCATTTTCGGATCAATCAATCCAAAATTATGTGATAAATTCTAAAAAATGATGACTGACAAATTTCAAATGAGTATGATGGGAGAACTGAGTTTCTTCCTATGACTTCAGGTTAAGAAGATCGAAACCGGAACATTTATAAGCCAATCAAAGTACACAGCCGAACTATTGAAGAAATTTGGAATGGACACATGTGCTGAGGCGGCTACACCGATGAGCTTCTCCGTAAAGCTAGACAAAGATGAGGATAGTCAAGTAGTCGACATCACAACATATCGAGGAATCATTGGGTCATTGTTTTACCTAACAGCCAGCCGACCGGACATTGTACAGATTGATAGTAATTCTAATGTACAAACTATAGAAGATAATTTGGGACAACTTCATATTGATGCTACAGTGGATATAAACTCAGAGCGCAATGATTTTGATGGAGATGTTTGTATGAGAAATATCATAAACGATTTATATCCACGTAGTGTTGATGCATCAAATGAAGATGGGGCAAATGCGGATGGGGAAAATGAGGATTGGGAAAATGAGGATGAGGCAAATGAGGATGATAAAAAATTCTATAGACTCTTAAATGAATCTAATGAAGCTTTATATGAAGGCTCTCGAATTTCAAAGGCATCAACATTATTAAAATTACTCCACCTCAAAAATGTTGGGCAATGGACCAATTAGTCATTTAACATGTTGTTAAAATTGTTAAAGGAAGAAATATTACTGGTGAATTCCAATCTTCCTAATTCATATTATCATTGTAATAAATTTCTTACAAATGTTGGTCTTTCTTATGAAAAGATAGATGTTTGTAAAAACAATTGTACGTTGTATCGAAAAGATGACAAGATTTTTAATTTTTGTAAAGTGTGTAGAGTTTTTTAGTGGAAAACTAAATAATCGAGTGGAGAACCTAAAAAGAAAGTGAATGGAAAAACTATTCACAATAAGGTGCTACGTTACTTCCCACTAATACCGAGTTTGCAAAGATTATATATGTGTTCTGAAACTGCTCCTTTAATGACTCGGCACAAAGATATAAGGGTTGATGATAAAGTTTTGCGACATCCTATTGATTCTTTGGCATGGAAATCATTCGATGAAGATTATCCTGATTTTGCAAATGAGCCTCATAATGTAGGACTTGGTCTCGCAAGTGATGGATTTCAACCGTTTGCAAATGGAAAGACATCGTATAGCATTTGGCATGTGATCCTCATTCCTTATAACGTTCATATGATACTTTGTATGAGCTCTTCTAATTTTATACTATTCATGTTAATTCTGGGTTTAGAGAGTCCAGGCGATGCAATTTATGTAATTTTACAGCCGTTAATTGACAAATTAAGTGAGATATGAAGTATCGGCGAAGAAACTTATGACGTCTCAACTTCTCAAAATTTTAAATTGCGTGCTACTTTAATATGGACAATAAACGATTTTCCTACTTATGCAAACTTGTCTAGATAGAGTACAAAGGGAAAATTAGCATGCCCATCTTGTAATAAGAACATTTGCTACATGAGATTGACAAATGGTAAGAAATAGTGTTACATGTGTCATCGACGATTTCTCCCACCAAATCATAAATTTCGTAGACAAAAGAAATTGTTTGATAGCACAATTGAATCGAGAAGTGTGCCTCAATTATTATCGGGACGTGAGATTCTACTAGGGTCTACAAATTAAGGACTCGGTCCTAGAATAATTCCAGCAACCTTTCTCGGTACCCTTCCTCGGTCCTATTGTGCACATGGGCTAGATTTCTATTTTGTTGTTTTAATATTTTGTTTTGCTTTCCTTTTCTATTTTACAAACCGAATTCTGTTATTTTCTAGTAGTTATTGTAACCGAATATTCTGGAGCAAGACATCACCTATATAAGGCTGATCTTTCTTCCCCACGGACCCATGAATGGAATAATGAAGATATGAACTTCGCCCCCATTTGTCTATTATTATTTATGAAGGACTGTTTGGTATAGACCAACAGTATCTCTCTTCTCACCCTAGGTTCTTCTATCCCCTCATCCCAAATTCTCTATCAAAAACCTTTCGATGTCCTTTGATTATAGAATTTCCACCGGTCCTAGAGATCAAGAACTTGATTCTTGAGATCAAGAACCCATAAACACACCTTACGAAACAAGTCGTAACAGATTCTTAGACAAGTACACGATTTAAAAGGTAGAGTTCTCACTCGAGATCCCACTAGAAAGGATATTATGAATCATCAAAATTGGGGTGACAATTGGAATAAGTTGAGTATTTTCTTTGAATTACCTTATTGGAAAGATTTATTTCTGAGACATAATTTAGGCGTGATGCATATTGAAAAAAAAATATATGTGATAGTGTTCTTAGAACCATCATGGATCTAAAAGGAAAGACTAGAGAACATTTAAAAGCACGTCAAGATTTAAATCTCATGAATATACGTCATCATTTACATGCAGTTCGTGTGAAGGGTATTCTTCAATATCCAGTCGGTCCTTATACATTGCCTAATGAAAAAAAAAATTAAAGTTGTGTTAGTTTTTAAAAGACATAAAAATTCTAGAAGGGTTTTGCTCGAACATTAGAGGATGTATAAATGTCAAAGATTTAAATATTTATGTATTAAAAAGTCATGATTGCCATATTTTACTATAGTATCTCATTATGCTTGTGACACGTGGTTTACTTGAGAATGAGGTATATATGTAGCTATTATGGGCCTTTCAAAATTCTTTCAAATGCTGTTTTCAAAATCACTATTAAAAGTCGACTTAGAAAAACTTCAGAATGATATTGTTGTAACACTATGCAAGTTAGATATAATATTTATGCCCGCATTTTTTGACATTATGATACATTTGCCTGTTCATTTAGAAATGGAGGCTTTTATTGGAGGGTCGGTTCAATATATATGGATGTATCCAGTAGAACAATATATGGGAACTTTGAAAGGATGTGTTCGAAATAAATATCATCATGAAGCATCAATTAGTGAGAGTTATCTGGTGAATGAAAGTATCAGCTTGTGTGCTACGTATTTTCAAAATTCCTTAGTGCACATGTCACCACAATCACCGAGTTCTCTTTCCATATTTTCATCTATTGAGGAATTATCATCAGGGAGAACATACATTTACGAATCAGATGATCGAGAATTGGCTCATTCATATGTGTTAAAAAAGTTGTGAAGAATCGGAGCTATTTTATCGGTATGAATGTTCTCAAGTTTTTTATATGTATGAATGTTATCAAAAAATTGATTATGTGTTCAATTTTAATATGTAGCAAGTATATCAAAAAATGCTCAAGTGGTCGATGCGATGAAGAATATAACAAATGGTTCAAAAATAGAGTGAGTTAACTATTGTGAAATTTCTTTAACAATTTCCTTAAGACAATTCTAAATATCGTTATTTGTAAATTTTAAAGGTTCAGAAACTTTCTGACGAAAGCGAAATAAGTATAGAGTTACAAATGTTAAGAATCGGTACTACACAATATGCATCAACTTTTATTTGGTGTAAAGTAAATGAATATAAAATCACCACTAGAAGACATGACCTTGGATTGAAGACTCAAAATAGTGGAATACTCGTGATTGGTTGTCATGGCACGGAAACACGAAATTATTATGGTGTGCTTACATATATAATTGAAATGCAATACCTTAGTGGTAAATGAATTTTCATATTTAAGTGCATCTGGTATGATGTGCATTCCGGAGCTACAAGACTTCAAACTGATAAATACATATTTGTTAGCCTAAATCGTCAACGGGAGTCTCAATATCAAAATGAGTCGTTTATATTGGCAACCCAAGCAAAACAAATATTATATGCCAATGACATTAGTAATAAACCGGGTTGGGATATTGTAACAAAGACAAATCCTAAACAGTCAAATGTATGATATTACTATTGTTCATTATTGTTCACTGTTGTTCAAATGTTGATGTTTAAATATTTCTTTCAGGTATAAATGGAACCTCCAAAGAGCTTTCAGCCAAGATTTTTACAGTCACAACTCAATTTCCTTAGAAAGAAAGAAAAAAGAAATTCGGGTAACTCTTCATCGCATATTCCAGTGGAGGATCTCCGTGAGGATGTGCAAAATCTTGTTGAGCCCACGCGGTCATCCATTGATGAGGATGTGCAAAATCTTGTTGATCCCACGCCAGCGACTGATGAAGGCACACAAATACAAAGTCTTCCCGCCCCTAGAGAAAGCGAGGTAGCAACAAGAACTTTGAATTGGCCAAATTAACGGCTAATGGAGAAAATGTGCGGGTCACATTCAACCCAATTGATATAAAGTCGTGCTGTAAAAATAGGGGCATGTGGAGTCGGCATTTGGGGGACATTATTTGAGAGAATAATGTTATTCCACATTGCACAGTCCATTGGCGTCACCTCACCCCCACCGCCTTAGATACTCTATGGTAGTCCATTATCATAATTTAATCATTTTTAATACATTTTTGTTTAAAATTAATCATTTGTTTCTTATAAACCGTTTTATTTAGGATGATTTTGATTTAGATGATATAGAGAGTTATCGAAACGATGCCTTAAGACACGTGAAGACGAGGTGGAAGGATTGAAGGTATGACATAAATGTCAATAAGATAAGGAAGCACGAAGGAAATGTGGAAGAAATCAGGGTGGATAAGCCTAATAAAATGACCCAACAAGATTGGGAGTGAATGCTTGAAAACTATTATTTTACCGATAAATTTCAGGTTTCTTCTTTCAAATTTTGTACTTAACATAACATTTTTAATCTAACATTATATATATTAATTGCAGAAATGAATCTCCACTAGCATAAAAAACAAAAAAAAAACAAAATATGCACATCAGTCTAGTAGCAAATCATTTACACAGTTGCAGCGAGAAATGGTAAGACTTATTTTTTAACTTTTCTTTCAAATGCAAGAAGGATCAATTCCAACCTATAAATTTAACTTACAATCTTAGGAAGTGCAAGAAGGATCAATTCCAACCTATGAAAAATTCTTTTTGGCGACTAGGACCAAAAAAGATAAAATTGTTGATCCGCATATACTTGAGAAAGTGGTAAGTATAAAATATGTTTACTTTACATTTTATCTATTATTAGTATTAACACATTTTGTTGTATGATGAATTAAGACATTTGCGAGCTAAATGTCCCGGCATTTCTGATGTCGATTTGGTTGAAGGAGTTTTTGGCCCTCAAGACAAGGGAAAAATTATAGGGATGGGATCAGTTTTAGCTTCTCAAGTTCGAGGTCCAGCACCGTCCAAAAAACAACTATGTTGAGACACTGTGACAATGCAAAGAATATTCGATGATATGGAAAAGAGGATGAAGGTCTAGAGGGACGTAAAGAAGGTCGAGAGAGTCAAGAGGGTCGAGATGAATAACAGGTTGAAGACTGAAATGGAATAGAGGATGGGGATGGAGAAGGCCGAAATGGAAGAGAGGATGAGGATGGAGAGAATTGAGATGATGTGTCATATGACACAGTTTATGTCTGGCGATGAATCAATAGATCCTACATTCTTTGCTCAGTTTACTAATATTGGCGGTCAATCATCGAGTCAAGGGTCATTCACAACAATTTCACCCGTGCAGCCCCAACAACAAGACGACGAAGATTCTGGGGAAGACACAAATTAAGTAAGAACTTTTGTTATGATTTTGGTTCGATTTCAAATGTTGGTGTAGTACTTTGATTGTGTGTCTGTGTTAAGAACTTCTTTTGTTATGATTTTGGTTCATGTTGGTGTAATACTTTGATTGTGTATTGGTTTAATAACATTGGTTATGATTTTGGTTCAATTCAGGATTTGATTTATGGTTTAATTATGGTTATGGTTTAATTTTCGGTTTTATATTAGATATTGTAATATTATTAAATTAAATAATTTTAATTATGTACGTAGGTATTACTTATTGGTTTATTAACCAATCGATGTCTCTCCAACCAGCCTATACCAATTGGTTAATAAACCAATCACCACTTCCCAACCAGCCATTAACGATTGGTTAATAAATCAATCGTTACTTACCCACAAGCCTATAACGATTGGTTTGTTAACCAATCGTTATAGGTTGGTGAGGAAGTGGTGATTGGTTTATTAACCAATCGTTATAGGCTTGGTCATCTACCAATAGGCGTTACCTAATAAGGTAACACCAAGGAGGTTTTTGCCGATTGAGAGCGATTGGTCTATATCCAATTGGTATTGGCTTATACCGATTGGTAAGGAGGTTAGTACTAATCGATTTACCGATCGGTATAGGGTGTTTTTTTACTAGTGAATAATAGAGAACAAAATTGATATAAATACCTTTGACAACGAAATAATCCTCCCGAGAGAGATTGCCTAGACGACGCCAATATGCCACATACACATGTATGTATAGAGTTATAGACAAACAACATGAGAAACAATTAAACCTTAATTAGTTAAGGTTAATTAGTACATTACTTACTTTAGACGGTTAAGTAGATGATGGCCGAGAACAAAGAGATTGTCGCCATTGTCTAGGTTGCGTAGCTCATCCTTTATTTTTTACCATCTGTAATAGAAAATCAATAATACATTTTACAGATAAGAGAGAAATATTAAAGCATCACAAGAAACCAAAAAAAGAAATAATTATTGAACAACCGTGAGAACACCTAGTTGTTATTTTGTCATTTAAATTTCATTCTAAACACATAATCATCTGAATTTAAGTATGTAAATTCAAGTTATAATCTAATAAAATGTTTCTTTTAGTTTTAAAAACACTAAGTCATTTATTATTTCATTTATGCAGAAGTCTAGAGATCATGAAATTTGAACTTTTAAATAACTTAAATACAAAACTTATAACATTAAACATCTAAAGAAGAGTTTCTTAAAAACTCATTTAAGGAGTACTCATCTTTTCAACTTGTTTAAGAGAAAACCTCAAATTTAAGTATATTTTTAATTTTGAAATTCATTTATGTTGCATATCATGTGTTCATCAAATTGTAATCCATTTCAGCTATGTTTTGCATTAAGTGGACACAAATAATTTATACACACTGAACTATAACAAATTTTAACAAATACATCTTGACCAAAAATGGATAGAGAAACAATGAATATTCGGTCATTCAAAATAAAAACAAAGAAATAGAAGAAAAAATGATGGCTTTAATCAATTCAACTTTTACCTTTACATACGGAGAAGACAAATCCATAAACATCATTGTTCTTAATATCCTCCATTATATTATTCGGTTGGAATGTGGATAGGACAGTGCTATAACCTACAAGTTAGGAATTAATCTAAACCTAAAAAAAAAAAAAAAAATAAATAAATAAATAAATAAATAAATAAAATAAAAAATTCATAGGTATTAAAAAGTAGAAGCTAAATAGTTTGCGTGACAAATAAACTAGTAATATTTTTTTGGAAATTAGTACTAGCTTCAAGAATTTGAACTAGTACAAATGTTTGATGGGCAACAACAAATTCTTGAACTGGTCATTTGATATAATTCATACATATTGACTTATTATTGACTAATGATTATTATTCTCACCAATTGTTTTATCCATATATATATATATATATATATATATATATATATATATATATATATATATATATATATATATGAGGAGTGATAGAGTGAGTGAATTTAGTGAGAGAATTTGGTGAGGGAATGACGTGGCATCGCCCTCATTGGTTGAAAAATGTAAAAATGGGAGGAAAGAGAGAAAAGAGAGAAATTATTTAATTTTTTTAGCGAATAAGATTATGACACGTCATTCCCTCACCAAATTCCCTCACCTAATCATTTCTCTCTATATATATATATAATTAATGATGCTTAATTTTCAAAAGGTTCGAATTACCGGATGAAGAGCTGTGGTTAATTTGGATATGTGTAAGAGTAAATAGATACCTGGTCGGATTGTGGGTTTACCGCTCATAAACTTAAAACGTTTAAAAATAAAATTAAAAATGCTATAGGTATATTTCGAACTCACAATCTAACAAAAACAAGTACAATTTTTTAACCAACTAATTAATAAGAATTTATATTTTAAATAAAACACCAAATTTGATTAACGCGGGACGTTTTAAAGATATAAGTTAAACTTTTTAACTAACTAAATATATATATATATATATAATATAATATAATATAATATATGATGTTTAATTTTCAAAATGTCCGGATTGTCGGGTCAAGAGTTGTGGTTAATTTGAATATATATGTGAGAATAAATTAAAAATGCTATTACATTTTCATTGTAAATTTTTTTCTCGATTTTTATATCATTACTCGTGCAAATACACGAGTTACATCCTAGTTTTATTAATGTTCTTATAAAATATTCCCCTACACACCCAAAAAAAAATATGTAAGATTATTTTGGTAATGTTTTTTACCTAAAAATGAATCGATTCAATATTTATATGTTTAATTCAAAGTAATTCCATATTTTTAACTATTATTTCATCCATACAGTAAATTATAAAAAAAATATTTGGACATAAATTTAATATACATATTTACTGTTCGGTTTCATAATAAATATTTCTACACAAATATTTATACTTATTATAAATACTTAAATAAGTTTTTAAACTTTATACTTTAATATATTATTTATTTTAGTTAAGCTTCATTTTTATTATAATAATAACTAATATACAATTATTAAATAATATATTTATCAAAAACAATTTAAACCATAGCCATAATAGATTTAACCGATAACATATTGATGGAAAATATCAACCTCCATGGCTCTCTAATGTTTCCATCTATAATGGGGTCGTGATGGGCGTAGATAGCCCCGCCTACTACTAGTGGTAGGTTCCGCCTATGGGAAATATCGGAGATGGTGAAAGCTACTTCAGGAATTGGAGGATGAAAATCGTCAAGAAGAAGATGAAATTACCCGAGGTCTTCGTCTTGAAACTACTTGGAGGTTTGTTGATGGCAACAATCTTCGTCAAAAGGAGTCTTGATGAATTCTTCGCCAATTGGACGTCATCAACGAAATGCAAGATTTGTAGATTCAAACAAGGGGTCAGAATCGTCTTCATTGGATCATGGATGAAGAAGGAAGGGAGGACAAGAGTGTCTGAACCTGTATTCTATAAGTTGGATGACTTGTCAACGAAATTCTATATTCGAACTGGAATCGTTGCCCGGGCTGATTCTCAATGTGTGGCATGTTTCAAAGTTAAAGAACCATATTACAAAAATAACCAAATTTGAACCTTTAATCTTTTAAAAGGTTTTTTCTGTCTTTTTACTTAATATTTTAACAGTTTTTCTTGTTGCCATATTCTTTACTTTTAGCTTAGGTTTCAGTTATGTATTTGGTTGGGCAACACACTTGCTTTGAATGGTGACTTCTATCAAATATTTCCATTTATCTCAGAGTGTCAAAAATGTTGAATCTTGCATAAAATGATTTTTCTTTCTCAGGAATCAATAGTGAAACTTTTCTATATCTGTTAATGTGAACAACATTTATTCTTGACCCTTTATATTCTGACATTCTAGAAGTGTAAACATTACCCATTTCAGATTGTCTCTAAATTTGAGGGTTTCAACCGGACATAAATTGTAAGCTTATAGATTAAAGTTTGTGTATGAATTTGAAAGGTATTTCTCATTCTAGAATATATTTTTGTTTCATTTTAGCATGAACCAAACTTAAAAGTCTTCATTTTAAGAAGTCCCTTCACAAGACTTTACCAAATACATTTGTAATGTAAACTAGACTTTCTTTGAGGGAAGAAACCTCAAAAAACATATGTTGAAGAAACTAGAAACAAGATTGATGAGGCACAATAAATTGAATATTCAAAAGTAGAGCTCAAACTTCCATTACTAAAGAAAACCATTTAAGGTACCAAAAACATCAGTACTCTAAGTTAGTTAGATCTCCAACCTAGCCGCAAAATGAGATCTTAACTAGCTTGTAGTAGTAGTAGTATTAGGGAGAAAATAAGTTTTTCCTAACAATCACAAAACTAAAAGTAGCATTTGGATTTTATCCACGAAACAACGCAGCAAAACCAAAAGAGTTTAGTTGCCACCGTTTTTCAAAAGGGTACTTACATTGCTACTACATAAGCTTCTTCTATCTCGCTACTTATGATGAAACCTCACCTTCAACAGGAACTGCATCTTGACCTGTAGAAGAAGAAGAACAAAGACAATATAATTGATGGTCTCAGAATCAGATAGTACAAATTCTGACTTTTGCTCAAATTTAGTGTTACTCAAATCAATCTAACCAAGAAGAAACTTTGTTCAGAAAGAACTGGTGGCTACTCTATATTGGTTCTTAAAGGGATTGTGTTAAGTGAGAAAATAATCATATTTGACTTAATATTATTTTGGTCAAATTACCAGAATACCCTAGTATTTAATATTTTTAAAATGTTATAAAGAATAAGCAATATTAAACAAAGAAGACTTATTCTGATAAACCATCTAGATAGTTTTGTAGTGGATGCTGTTGCACTATAGGTAGATAGAAATAACACTGACATATTTCTTAGTGACTTACTTGGGTTGTATCATAGACAATGTACTCATTATACATCAATTCTGATGACTTGGTATTTGATTGGACAGGTTTTCCACATGGAACCACAACTTCATCCTTCCAAGTAACAAATTCTGATTTCTGAGGTACAATCTTTCCCAGGCCTTTAGTAGAGTGCTTCCCACTCGGAAGTTTCTCAACATACTACATTAATGTTAAAATAGGTCATTACCATATGATTATTCATTCCGTAAATGAAAACAAGAAGAGAATTCCACCTTAGCCTTTGTCAGCTCATAGACCTCCCCCAAAGCAACTTCACTCAAGAGCATCAGACCCACAGGATTTTTCTTATCAGTAAAGCAATATTGAGCACTTTTACTCACTAGGTCCGCAAAATATACTCCCTTTCCAAACTGTAGATAGCAGAAAATTACTTTAAGATATGACTTTCAATTGTATTGTATAAATTTTATTGCATATGGAAACAGGAAGTATAGAAAAGTGAAAACCATGTATCCAGTTGCAGGAGCTTCAGGTGGAGCTATTCGAAGTCCTTGGCTAAGAATACCCACAAAATTTGTTAGTCTAGAACCTGCAGAGAAGAACAAGAATCATAGCCAATAAATTAGATATCATTACTGGATTTTCATGTTTGGTCAAAACTTAATAATTGTCAAAGCTATCCAGAAGTATAGTTTCACTAGGTCTTGTTTGGTGAAAGGTTATTTGGATATAGTCCAAAATAACCTCTTATTCCATCATCAATTAAGTCATTACCAAAAATACCATACTAATTTTTATAACATTTTAAAATATTAAATACAAAGGATGGTTATTTAACCCAAATAACCCACTTCTTCATCGCTGTTTTTTTCCCAAAAAAAAATATTTAAATAAACAAGCTCCAAGTACTGTAACAGTACAATGTAATACATTCCTACTGTATGTTTCTAGGTTAGTGCATCATCAGGTTTTTCAAATAGTACTAACCGTGCCAAAGGAGCATTCGGTTTTTGAGTTTTCCCTTGTAAGGTGTAAACTTATTGGATTCTCCCTCCCTTGCAAGTGAAAACACATCTTCAAGCTCAAGAGTCCAACCCTGAGAATTATACACATGCTTAATCTTATAATCCCATCATCAACAAGCATGCAAAAGAGAATAGTGGGGAATGGCTTAATTTCAGGAAAAGTTTGAGAAAGCAAGAATCCCACCGTGTGTGTAGGAGCATGAGTTTTGTGCAGATACTTCTCAACCAAACGATAATCTTCACTGTTATGTGGAAGTGGCTCAATGTTACATTGAAGTTTCCTATACTTCTCATCCAGGCTGTCATCATTATCACCGTCAAAACCCACCAATCTGGAAGCAATTTCAATATCCTGAAGTGCGTCCAACATTTTCACCTAGAAATAAAATTATTTAATTGGCTAAAATCTTTAGTCATTCCAGATAACTAACTATATGTGAAGTGGATAAAGAAAGCATAATAGTTCTTTCTATTACGATAAAAGATTCTATAAGAGTAAAGATGATTTGAAGTTTCCAGTGCAAGGACCAAAATGCTTAGAATCCCAAAACAGAAAATCTTGATTCAACTTACAACTACAATAAACAACCAGTAAATAGTCTGAAGATTGAAAGCCCGTTACAACTGCAATTGCAGTGCATGCTAACCATTTAGTCAGATTTATTAATGGAAAGAAAATGTAAAAATAAAGGACGCATGGATCAACACCAAAATTTACCTAAGAGTCCATAATATTTGCAGGAATACGACAATAAATCACAACTGAAAAAGAACAAAAACAAAACAAAGCATTGCTAACACAAATGAATTGAACAAAATATTTAGCAAAGTTTACTTGACTTCATGACTGCCATGTCACAATACAGCTATCTTATTGATACACAGGACTCATTGTTACTAGCACAAAACAAAAGCAATATATATATAACAAATCTCTAGATAGTGATCAATCATGAAGCTGTTAGTACTAATATTTGAAATACAGTGATATTCAGTTGTATTATATTGGTGGCTTTATCATCAGCACAATCCATCAACTTTGGAGGTTATCATTCGACCATCCAATACAGCTAGAATATTTACAATAGAGTTTATTTTAAATATAAATACATGATAAAAACAGAATATCAGTCAACATATTCACCACTTTGCTGCAAGCATATAGGATGAAGCACTAAGGATGATTACCAAGTGCAATATGACTCAATGTATTAATGGTGCTCACTATGACTGGAGGACCCTCTAGATTGAATAAATGACAGTACAATTATGCCATAGCATACATTTGACTGTAATCAAACTACTATAACTATACTTCTAATCATGTATGCATTATCATCATTATATCAGGAAACGATGTTTGCATAGTAATTTTTTATCTATCCAGAACACCATGCACAAGATAACAGGATAAAGATCAACAATGGACCCAGTAAACAACATAGTGCAAAAGGTGATATCTCATCCAAGAGAATGAAGCAGAAATGGTCAATATAGGAATTAGAGATCGAGGACAATGGAGTTGGAAAATATATCAAAGCTTCCACCATATTAGGCACATTCGCAAGATAAAAAAAAATTATAAGCTTGAGCCATAACATAAATTTTAAACCTTGGACTTGAAATCATCCTCATCGTTGATCACATGAGGATGAATGGAAGGAATCATGGTGAAGAAACGGTTGCTTGCATCAACAATCAAGCTTTCTCTCATATGTGGCTCATGAGTAAGGCTACTTAGCAAATTCTGTATCTCTGTCAATGCCTCGTAACCTGAGAAAATATATGATGTGTTTCAGAGCTTTGAATTAAGAAATTCAGTGTAGAAATAATATGCCACTCAATAATAACTTTTTTTAAAAATGTTTTTGTATTAACAGAGTTATCTCGAAAGTGACTTCCAATAATAAAAACAGTGTCCATATCAAGTGTTCAATGTTGTTCATTATACAACTCATGTATTTAGTCACATTGAATACTAACTTAATATTATTTACATGCAGCATATTTAGCATATCAATTGTAGATATTGTTGTGTAAGGAACAGAATGCAGGTACCTTTCTGGATATTACTTTTGCTCAGTTTCCCAAGAGGCATTTCGGCCATATTAATCTCAAACTCCATCATGGCAGCCCTACAAAAATCAACTATTCCAATTGTAGAACATGTTTTGACACAGAATTAAAAAGAATGAAAAAGAAAAGGCTCTTAACCTGTATGCCTCCACATTGAATAACATCTTCATCAATTCCAATAATGGATGAGGAAGTATACTGTCCACATTATCAAGAATTTTCTTTTTTGGAGGGTCCTTGTTGATCCCGTAATCCTACCAAGTTCAGTTACCATTGAAAAGTAATTAGGATTTAAGCGAAAGCATTCAGCACTAGAAATCATTAAAATAAGGACTTCAGAATAAGTTTAGAGTACAATGTCCAGTGGATAGAATTTTCCAGGCTGCTTTTGAAAATCTTCTTTCTCTACCCATGCCTCCCATGGGTTTCCAGTTTTTTCTAAAAATAGACGCTTAAATTCTTGGATTGCATCCATTTTTGACATATTATCCAGTTTCTTCCCTCCAATTTTCTCATTTCCAACACGTCCCCATTTGCGGAATACATAACAACTTGACCCTTTATCTTCTTGAATGATTTGCAGGATATAGTAACTTCAGAATGGAAAAAAAAAAGTGTTAATACGCTTTGGTCTGAACATAGAATTTCTGTCAGAAAATAAATCAAAAGAATGAAAATATTTGGGCAGCATACAAGTTAGTGTTATGACTTGTTTAAATTCTCTTTTACCGTGGAAAGATGGGGAAGATATGTGCAAGAAAATAAATGTTGGAACACTAATATATACTTAGCAAAATGGTTACGAATAGGCATAAAAGTAAATTGACCCACCTGTTAATACCAGTTGAAAGATCAGACATGCTCAAAGTTGTATTATATATGTTTTTGCCATCTTCAAGGATGTGACAAATATCTTGCAAGCCCGATGATTCATGCACAGCACTTCGACCTTTGACTTTAATAGTTACCATACTAGATGACTCTCCAATTGCTTCAGTTTTGTACAAATCAAAACGAAGTTTTTTCTGCTTTTCAAAGCAATCAATCAGGTACTCCTCTCGAACAACAGGTATGTGCATCTTCCTGTGACCATTAATATTATAAAAGTCACAACCAAGGACAGTTTTAAACAGATATTTAAAAGAACATCTACCTAGCCTTCTTCATATCATTACTTTCACCACCCAGCATTTCCCCAACAACTAAGCAGTTTGTATCTGCACCTTAAATCATTAAACAACATGCCCAAAGATGTGTCAACAACAGTACAGAAGGAAATTGACAATATACCTTTATTGATTCTGGCATGAACCTGTCCACCCGCCTCAACAATCTTGCTTTTCCAAGAATCCTGCACAAATCTCATCAATCATAAACGTTATTCCAGGTGACATCGAAACTAACTAATTCATCTTAATGAATGATGCCATATGTGCAAGGATTATTCAAAACCATAAGAGAAATTGTGAAGGAAAATACCATGGATGCTTTGGGGAACCCTAACATAGAAATTCTCAAATCACCCAACTTGTTGCTTCCATATGATTGGCGTTGTCCATCATCATTTTTATTTCCAGAAGGCGTATTAGATGATAGAGGAGGCAAAACTCGACAAGGTTTCGTCACTTTTTGTGATTTAAACCACTGCAAGTATCCCATCCAACCAGTAAAACTACTAAGACAACAAATAATGAAGAACTTTGGCCAAAAATGTAGTTAAGCAAAAAAGTACTTTGGAGAGGTATTGATTTGTAGTCTCATCAGGGATCTTCCACTTCTCCTTCATGCGTGCCGGTTCAAAGGTTGAGTATGCACATTTGCTCCAAGCAGAAATAAAGCCCTGACATTTGTACATGCCTCCAGAATATTGAAGATGCCCAGAACAAAGTGGGCATTGTTCAAGTGCTCCAAAAGCCATTCCGTCAGCACTGGACAAACAATACAAATGAATATCATTGATAAGTTAATCCCAAATTACATTGGTTCCAGAATTGCATGATATCCTTCTACGACTAGTTAATCACTTGTAGATAGAAAGACAACCAGCATTTTGTTGGTTTTAATGACTTTGTTTAACTATGCTATAATCTAAACCAGGAAATAATATAACAAAATAATACCAAAAGTAAGAATAAGTTTGATACATTACTGTTCAGCTAAAGAAAGAAAACATAATAAAAAAAAGTATCAAGAAACATAACTCACCAACGATCTCGCAGGTCCAGCTCTGATCCTGTAGAAAGTTGATCATTGGCTTCAAGCATTTCTCGTAACTCTGTTGTACTTACATTCTTTTTGAGATCGTCTTTCAGTGCCCATATTTGTTTAGTTTGAGTCTCTAATTGGGACGCCAAGTCACATGTCTCTGGTTGTCCATTCCTTGAAGTACTGCAATTCTTTTCATCTTTGGTAGCCCTTTTACGTTTAGTACCACCTGTGGATGATGGCTTTTGCAAAATTTCTTCATCTTCCTCCACCTTGAGGCTGGTGCCTGAGAGCGAAATGGAATGGAAATTAAAAAATTCACAGAAGAGATTGTATCCCATCACAAAAAACTGCAAGTTACCTGAACTGGAACCTTTCTTAACCAGTCCAATAACAGATTCCTGATCAGATGCAGAAAGGTTATCCCATCCAGACAATTGCTCAATAGGCACAGTAGGAGAAATTTCAAAGAAACAATTAGCATGGCGCCATGCTAATCCTTTAGCACCTTTACTATGGGGTTCTGATGATATCCGAACCTAAACAACCATGTGAAAGTAAGATATCTCAAATCTTCAACAAACCACACAGGATATAAGGTGACTCTGTTATTGGAATAAACAGAAAAGATGTGTTTCAATATTAACAGTGTATAATAGTAACATACAATACAGTACAGGGGAGGCAAAAGGAAGAGAGGATAATTGTACTTGTAACAACTAAAGTTCATGTCATGAGCATGCTCCAAACCTTGGTGGGGAGAAATTTTGAATTCATCATGATAGTTCCCATTGAAAGTTGATACACAGTGATACGAGGTCATCCTATCTATTATCTTCTCTACATGATTTTGGCAATACATCACAACTCTAGTGACTAAGCAAGGATCATACTTAATTAATATAGATATCTTCAGGTGAATTCAGTTTTTCTATTAATCCAAAAATATTTGACTGCATTAAGGATTGGTAGTGTAGACCATTATTCAGAACTATTTTTTATTTTTATTTTTAATATAATAAGTTAACATGACCACCCACAGCCATGCCTTTTACTTCCATGTAAGGCGTTCTAAGTGGGAATCGAACCCGTGACATTTGGTCTCTTAGGAACCATTCTTGCTACTTGAGTTACCTTAGTGAGTTAGACCATTATTCAGACCTATAATCCTCATGTCGAATATTTGGCCTTCAAGGAGGAGACATCATGAAATTGATAGTAACACCAATGTGAAGAAATATATATGCACAATACTAATCAATCTTTAGAGAATGTGGATTTGGAAAAAAAGAAGTTGGTCTTTTAAGAGGATAGTCAAAAATAGCATATCATAAATAAATTAGTCATGCTGTCAAATTATCTGGAAAAAACAAAATAAAATTTAAACACCGTTAAAGGAAAGTGGGTAAACTGAGTCTTCCTTACAAGTTCAATAGGGGATCTAAGCTATTTGAAACTACAGGGACTACTTGAATATCCTGCTAAATTGGATGAGAGGTTTATCGAGCTCTTTTCCTTCTATTTTCCCATGAGATTAAGCCCCGTGTTATTAAACTTAGTATATAGAGGAAGATAGCATGAGAACCTAGTCATGTTATTCCATTTCCTCTTCCACACTCATAACTAGGTCATGTATAAAGTGATTATGAGATTTGCAGTGCTCTCATGGACCATCAAAATATTTACAGAAGTAAGCTTTCTAAACTATTTAATGTTTAGCAAACTTATAAGATATTTCATACAGGCATATTACAGGACTACCCATCTTCATTATATATATATTCACCAAGGAAACATAATATATACCAGGACAAGATTGTATGCCATAATAATAAGTCAAAATGAAATGAAAGAATGTAGATAAATCTAAAAATAGACAAGAGAAACAAGTTAATTCACACATCAGTTTTTAGCTTAGTGACAGCATTCAGATTGTGTTATCAGTTCACCACTATTCAGGAAAAGTAAGAAGGCACGTGGATCATAGAAGTACAATTGTTTGAAAACATAATCCTCATCCTTCACAATTTCAACAGAATCTCTCAGTTAAGAACCAAAGTGTTGTAAACTGAGAAGAAAAATCTGCTCACCTGCCCTTTCATAATCTTTTGGTTGCAGTGCTTACATGTGGAACGGGAAGTTTTTGAAACATCAACCTCATACTTTGGGGGAGCTGACGTACTATTGGATTCCCCAGGACCCCCAGCAGGTCCAGCCTCCAAGTACTTCCTTATATTTTGTTGATCTTCCCAACGGAGCACCTCTATGCCTTCAACATCATCAAGGCTGAAAACATAATACAATTGCATGTTAATTCAAGGAGGATGTTAAACATGAAAAAAACATGTGAAAAAGATTGACGTACGCTTTTATCTGGTTCTTTTTCTTCAGAATACAACTACCATGGTTCCACAGCTGATTACACAGACATACACAAAAGAATTAACTTCCTTCAATTTAGAAAATCAAGTCATGCACAAGGAAACAAACATATGAGATAGTAATCACTAATGGGAGTAGTTTGTACTAACAGCTTGCAAAAGTAGAAAGAAGTAGAAGAATGAATATTCAGTAAGGAGTAGTTTGTACTAACAGCTTGCAAAAGTAGAAAGAAGTTGAAAAATGAATATTCAGGAAAGGGGGATACAAGAGATTTAAGGTGTTCCCCTCTCTACCACTGTAATTTAGAAAACCTTTCTAGGCCGGTCATGATGATTCTCTTGCATGAAAGAAATGCAAATCTACCACAAAGTTAGTTCCTTTTCAAAAAAAAAAAATCTACCACAAGAATCAAGTCATGTGCTTTACTATACAGAACGATTTCTTCCGCCATTTCATCTCACCTAATAAGTAAACCCACTAAGAAAATGAACTCTCCTTTATATGCTATATGGACAAAACCTAAGGGAGTACCACCATAAGCACTGAAATGAGCAGAAACTAAGAACTGGGACACATTTACATTAGATTAAGAAATGAAGAAAGAAACAGGTATAAAACCGTGAATGTGAGCGGCGGAAGACAAAGACTGGTGGAAAGAAATGATGAAATACTAATAAACAGAATCTAAAGACATACGGGCATGAAACCGTCGAATTGGGTGGCCTGAACCATCTTCCCCAACCTGAGACTCTCTTTGCCGATTGGACTCTTGCATGTCTTGCACGATGATCGCCCAGACTTGGCGTATTCCGCCTTCCAGGGCTTCGGTGGGTTCGCCATTCTCTTCCGTCAAGCTCTTCTCTCTCTCTCTCTAACACTCCAATATCAAATGGTTGACCCGAGATGCTTTGCTACCAGGTTAACCTGCTCCCATGTTTTTATTAAATAGTTGTGTAAGCCCTCACTCCTCACTTTTCCCTTCAAGGATTCTGCTAAAGCTCACTTTTCCCCAACATGACCGCAGGGAATGTTTGGTTAATGCTAAAGATTTATTTACTCTAATCTGGATTATTTGAAATCATTGGAATGATTCTATAAAATGTAACTCCTCTGGCCCAATCATTCACAATAAAATTTTCTTTCTATTTCAATAAGTGCAATTTAAACATTTCTATAAATTTTTTCTTTTAATTTTTTTCATCTCGGAGTGACATCGTCCCGCATTAACTGAATTGTCCCATTTGGGTGTGTTTTTTCCGATTTGATTGGTAGTTGATTTAGGATGGGACGGAGATGGTATTTGTATCACCCGCTCCGATCTCACCCCGATTCTGCTTTGAACACTATAAACGCAATTAAGTTTATTATTTTATAATTATATAAATATTAAATATATTATAATATATATTATATTAAAATTTCGTTTATAATTTTATTACATAATTTTTAATTTTTTTTTTTAAAATATGATATTAACAGTGTCATGTAAGGATTTTACGAAACCGAACCAGAAAAGAATAGTAAATGTCTTCCCCGACCCCATTGTCAACCATGTTTACAACATTTGGTTTCTGGCATAAGTTCAGGGAAATTTGATCAAATGACCCTCAAGAGGGTCATTCTAAAAAATACCTTACTATTTTCAATTTTTAAATTTAACATTTTTTATAAATTTGGACCGTTTTACCCTTACTTATTATTTTTTTATTTATTTCCGTAATCCCTTTTCCCCCTTCTCAGTTTTCTTTCCCCCTTTCTTCTTCCCCGCGACCGTTATTCTCCCCCCAAGCCAAGCCCCGACTCCCACGCCTCAAACCAAGCCCCGACTCCCCCCGACGTTGGAACTATAGGACGACGCGCAACCCCTCGAGCCTGACTATCGTATCGTCAAGACGTTTCCAGACCGACTCCCAGACGATCGCCAAGACCCAGACGCTGAGCCCGTCTCCCCGACGTTCGCCCAACATTTCTCAGGTTAGTTCGACTACTCCTCCCTCTCTTGCATGTTGAGTATGAAAGGTTTTAGGGTTCTAGGGTTTAAGGTTTGAAATGCTAAGAAATGTATAGTTTGAAATGTTGGGAAATGTATAGTTTGAAATGCTGAGAAATGTATAGTTTAAGGGTTTTAGTTTGAAACGATGAGAAATGACTAGTTTTTGCTTATTCTAAATAGATTGCGTGGTATGCAATCGAATTGTGTTGTACGCAATTGGATTGCGTGGTATGCAATTGGATTGCGTAGTACGCAATTGGATTGCATGGTATGCAATGCAATTGGATTTTGTGGTACGCAATTGAATTGCGTGGTACGCCAACTCAAATTTTCCTGGTTTTTGTCTGTCTGACATTGTGTATATGACATTAATCAACCCAACTATTTCTTTGCAGATGGCACCAACCGAAACCATTATTAATGATTTTACTGGCCGTGTTTCATGGAAATCTACTAACATCAGCTTGGCAAAGATAAAGGAGATGTTTACTCACTATAATCTATTGGATAGAGTTTTGCAGACCCAATTCCAGTATCTATTCAAAGTTTCGACATTATTTTTTTCAGGAACCATACTCCATCAGATGCTTATCAGAAAAATCAACTTAAATTCGAAGGAGATAAGGTTCTTGGTCAATGGTGAGGAGGTCTGCTGGGGCATGAAGGATTATGCCTTGGTTACATGCCTCAACTTTGGCAGATTTCCTTTGGTGGAAAACATGGTGGTTGAAGATTGTTCACCCTTGTCCGCAAATATTTTAAGGGTAAAATGGATGTTAGACTGAAAGAGTTTAAAGCCATTTTCGTCGAATGCTCTGATAAGGAGGATTCATGGAAGATGGGGCTCATATTCCTCATTTACCAATATCTGTTCGCATCTGATAATAGGAGGAAGGTAAGTTTCAGAATCTTTCGAATGGTGGAGGACATAGAGATGTTTCTCCAATTTCCATGGGAAAATGTCTCCTTCAGAGTAACCCTGCAGGGTATTGACAAAGATATGAAACACCTATATGGATTATAACTTGCCAAGAAGAAAACCTGGGACAAGAAAAGCATTTGTGATGTCGCTTATACTTTGCATGGGTTCGCACTAGCCTTCCAAGTGTGGACCTATGAGTTTATCAATACATTCGTCCCCAAATTTGCTGAATGGACACGACAAGATCCTACAAGCCAAGAATAGTGTTCTATACATCCTACAAGAGTTATTCCCTACAGGAGGTATACACAGCCCTCCAGAAGTGCAATGTTCTAAGCAAAATTGATGAGTCTGAGGATGAGAAGCAGAAGTACTCTAGGGACGACTTTGAAGATATGAGAGGCAACATTTATGATGAATTCTTTGAATTGGATGGGAGGAAGAGAAATATTGAAGGTTGTAAAGAAGATGAAAAAGATGAAAGGACTCCCAAACCGCCGGCCAAGAAGATGAGACTTATTAGTCCCCAGCTCCCTGAAGTTAATGATGAAACTAGCCAAGACAACTCTCAGCAAGTCCCTTATGCGACGACTCCTCAAACTAATGAAGACAATTTTACATCTTGTGCATCCAATCGAGTGTCTCAAGCCCATACTAATTCCAAACTTGATGAGCTAACAAAGGATGTAAATGAGATTAAAACTGAAATCAAGCTCATCAAGGAGAATCAACATCTTATAATCACATTATTGGAAGAAATAAATGAACAAAAGAATGGTAGATGAGAAGAAAAAGAAGAGGCATGTATTGCACTTGATACTGAGAAAAGGATGAAGAGGAAGAATGATGAGGAGATGAAGAAGAGGAAGCAAGATGAGGTGATGAAGAAGAAGAAGCAGGATGAGATGGAGAAGAGGAAGGAGGATGATGAGATTAAGAGAAAGAAGGATGAGAGGAAAGAGAGGCTGATGAAGTTGGCCAAGAAGAGGAAGGCTAATGAGTTGGCCAATGAGTTGGCCAAGAAGAAGGAATTGGCCAAGAAGGAGTTGGCCACGAAGAAGAGGAATACTGAAATGGCCAAGAGGAAGGTAGATTTACGTACCACGCACAGCGCACCACCCACGCATCACCCCACGCACAACGCACCACCCACGCACCACGCCCACGCACAACGCACCACCCACGCACCACGCCCACGCACAACGCACCACCCACGCACTATCCCCACGCACCACACACGCACTACACACGCACTATCCCCACGCTCCACGCCGACCTAGCCCACGCATCACCCACACCTTAGCCCACCCTACCTTAAATGTATATTAATATGATTTTTTAATTGTGTAGGTGTAGGAGGAGGATGAGGAGCCCACGCCCCAAGCCCCACGCAAATTGTAATTTGATGAGGAGAATATTGAGGAGGAGAAGACTAAAGAGAATAAGGAGGAGGAGGAGAGGAGAAGGAGGAGGAGAAGAATATAGAGAATATTGAGGAGGAGAAGAAGGAGGAGGAGGTGGAAAAGGAGATGATTATGAAGAAGGAGATGATTGTGGAGAAGAAGAAGGAGGAGATTATGGAGAATAAGGAGGATAATGTGAAATAAATGTCTCCATCACAATTTAAAGGAAAATCATTTTGAAGAAAGAAGTCAAAACAATTGGGGGACTACACCGACCTTGGTGGGAAAGGGTTTAAACTCAATGATTCGGTTACGGTTAATCCTATGTTATCATATGACAAGAAAAAGATGAAGGAATTGAAGAAATGATTGAAGAGTAAGGATAAAGACTTCAAGGATTTGACTACTTGCGA
The DNA here is from genome assembly GCF_907164915.1 of Impatiens glandulifera. Lineage (NCBI taxonomy): Eukaryota > Viridiplantae > Streptophyta > Magnoliopsida > Ericales > Balsaminaceae > Impatiens > Impatiens glandulifera. Next base: position 128,899,531 of record NC_061862.1, on the reverse strand, counting down.
AGCAAATCGTTCTTTTTTTAACAGATTGCTCACGCCTAAAAAATGATTAGACGATATGGTAAGTATTTTGTTCATTATTTTTGTGTAAGTATCTTTGAACTTGCGCCCCACGCACCACCCCCGCGCACAACCCACCACCCCCATACACAACGCACTCTCCCCACGCACAAGCCCACGCCACACGCCCAAGCCCACGCACCACCCTTGAGCCCCACGCATTCTCCCCACGCACCACGCCCCATCCACGCCCTATTCCCACGCACCGTCCTTACGCCCCACGCAAACTCCCCACGCAAAATGCACCACTCTTGCTCTTGCTTAATCAATATTTTTTTGTAGAAGATAGATGCAATCTGTTACCTAATAAAACAAAGGGTTGCGGAGTTCCCTAAGACATATCCAAAGAGTTTCTCAATTGCTGACTCTCATCTCTCTCAGAAGTTCGCGAAGCGCTATCATATGTTTGCCCCGAATCCTGCAGGCTTCGAGTTTGACGAAACATTCATGAAATATGTAATTGGTGATGATGAAAGATATTTGTATCCTTGGAATCTTGTTGATATGATATATGTACCTATGAACCTGAAGCAGAAGCACTAGGTCATGTGCCAGATTCATCTGTAAGATTGGTGCATGTACGTATATGACTACGAACAGAAAATTTTCACAAAGGATGTATATGACGACTTCATGAAACCAATGTGTGAAATGATTCCATACTTGCTTGATCATGGATTCACCTTTATCGAAAAGGTCAGGTTTTCGCGGTTCAACTTGGAGAAGATGTCATATTCTATAATACCACACCCAACAGTCCCAAAGACAACCAAAAGTGGGGACTGTGGTGTTTTTACTATTATGCATTTGGAATACCTTACTGTGTCATTGGATGTATCAAATGTGGTCACCAAAGAAATGAATTTTTGGAGAAAGAAATGGGCAATAAGGTTATTCCACCAAATTGTAGACCCCTAATCTAAATTGAATAAATACAATCAATTTTGGTTATGAATAGATACAATCAATTTTTGTTATGAATAGATACAATCAATTTTTGTTATGAATAGATATACAATCAATATTTGTTATGAATAGATATACAATCAATATTTGTTATCTTTAGACTTGCGCCCCACGCACCACCCTTGCGCTCCACGCACCAACCTTGCACCCCACGCACAAGCCCACACCCTACACCCCACGCACAAGACCACGCCCACGCCCACACCCCACGCACAAGCCCACGCCCCACGCCCAAGCACACGCCCCACGCTCCACGCTCAAGACCACGCCCATGCCCACGACCCACGCCCCACGCACAAGCCCATGCCCCACGCCCAAGCCCACGCCCCACGCCCAAGCCCAGGCACAAGATCACGCCCACGCCCATGCCCACACCCACGCCAATACCTGCACATACATGAAGACAATACCTGACAGATATTAAACCAACACATGCACATACATGAAGCCAAGTCCTGACATGTTAAACCAACACCTGAAAATGCATTACAAAACATCATTGTTCATTAAAATCTCACAAAAGAGAACGGCTACAGGTGCCAAAGGTTGTGCCAAAACATACAATTTAACCAAAAGATACAAATTAACCAAAAGAAATGTTGTCTAGAGAATGTGGCAAAGATGAAGATGGTGAAGGTTGGGCCAACTATGACGGATTTTCACTAAACTGTGAAGGTTGTGAAGGTTGTGACACTTAAGTGGATTAACGTTGTAGAATCTGGCCTTCTCGGCTTGTTCACGTAAGAAATTTTCATAATATGGAGATAAATGTTATGTGTGGTTAGAAGCTTTTTCTCTTCTATTATGAAACTAATCTTGTAGTGTTAATCATAAATAATCAGCTAATGTTGATATGGGATATTTCCTAGCATTCCTGCACTAACTATTAAAGCTCTCAGCGTAATTGTTTGTCATTTGACTATATCGCAAACCAGTGAAAAAGGCACGACTCCATCTCTCCACTCCTATTTGTTCTAGATAGGCAGCAATCCGATGGTCCTTAGTCTTGATCTTGTCAAAATGGTGATGGAACTATGACACTGTGTATGCGCGTGAAGCCATATCAAACTCAACGTGGCAGTTATCGGTTTTAAATTTGGCCATAATATTCATTTTGATGTGGTATTTGCATGCAGCGTGATGTGCTTCTAGAGAAACAGCGGACAAGACATTGGCAATACTTTGGTGTCTATCAGATACGAAGACGAGATCCGGGACTACTCCAATTGCCACTATTAGTTATTGAATGAAATATGTCCAAGAGTTATTATTCTCTGAATCAACGACACCAAAAGTAACGGGATATAGTTTTTCATTCACATCTAATGCAATCGCAACCAATAGTTGACCTCCAATCTTGTGCTTAAGAAAATTGGCATCGACGCACAATACTGGACGACAATACCTGAAATCTCTAATTGAGCCGTCTAGAGACATGAACATATACTTGAAGTGGTCATGCTCATTGCTCATCCGTCTGAATGTTAGTTATAGTACTTGGGTTATTCTTCGCCAATATGAACATGTATGATGACAATTTTCCATAGGATTCCTCCACAGTTCCTCGCATCGCCATTAAAGCCTTTTCCCTGGACCTCCAAGCCTTATTATATGTCAGCTTAAACCCATAATTTGTCTGCATATCTTCCATTATTTTCTTAGACATGTGGTCATAATGATGGTCCATGTACTTACGTTTGATGCACTCTGCAATTACCCATGATGGTGATTGCCTCACATTCTCTTACCTCGTCAAAATTGAGCATGCGTGTTCATTTACTAATTTTCGAATCTCAAACATCTCCTGAAATTTTCCTTTCACAGCACACAATCTCCATTTGCAGTTCTCATTCACACATTTCACAAACTAAAGATCTTTTGTTGACTTTTCCACTTTGAATTCAAAATGATTAGCCATCGCATATCTATGCACCCTCAATTGAAGTTCTTTTTTGTCCTAAAAAACGTACCCACTTCCAATCCGTTTTCAAGGGTTAATTGAGCATGTGTTTCAACCCGAATTGGTTCAAATGAATCAAGCAACTCAATATGTCGGGATGTTTTTCTCATATGGGAAGTGATGAGTTGCCGGGGTGTCAAAGAAGGAGGGGTACTAGCAACCAATTCACTCGGACGCAAACATGGGACTTCTAGTTCTTCATATGCATGGTGTATGTCATTTTGACTGTGTAAGACATCCTACTCAAATATAGGGAATTCAGGAACCTCATCTCCTTGGATTTTACTTTCATCAATTGGGTGTGAAGGTAGTGACTTCTCTACTAAAGATACACACAGAGGAGTGTGAAGCTCTTGGGGTGAAGTCGAAATTTCTTTTACATAGAACTTCACATCTCTATCACATCGGATAACAGTAGGAGGAGGAGTTTCAAAACCAAATTATACTTCACTTTGAACACTAAATTATATCTCAATTTGTTCACACGAATAACATCATTGACAATGTCAGTTAATTCGTCATATGTAGTATTTAGGGATAGAGGCACACTTACTAATGAACTTGAGTCAAAAGAACTAACACCATCATCATCTTTCATCCACTCTCCATCATATAGGACAAAACAACTAACAAATAAAGTGAGATCTGCAATTGATACAAATTTAAATGTTAGTGTAGTAAACAAAACCATATTATCGTGGTGTGGTGCGTGGTATTATCGAGGGACACAAAGGCAAATTGCGTGGGTCGTTGGATGCAATAGTGCGTGGGTGTGTGGGTCGTGGTCGTGGTGCATGGGACGCAATAGTGCATGGGTGCGTGGGTCGTGGTCGTGGTGCGTGGGACGCAATAGTGCGTGGGTCGTGGTCGTGGTGCGTGGGACGCCACTTAGATTACGTGGGACGCAATCGTGCGTGGGTCGTGGGACGCAAATGTTTGTGGGTGGCGTGGGTCGTGGTCGTGGTGCGTGGGACGCCACTTAGATTGTGTGGGACGCAATCGTGTGTGGGACGCAATCGTGCGTGGGTCGTCGTTGTGCGTGGATCGTGGGTCGTTTAGTAAACATACTCATTTTGACAGCATTTCAAACGTACATTTTAACACAGCACTTCAAACGTACCAAACATATAGAGTGTTCTTTAGCTAAATGGGAATGAAAGAAATGAACATACCCATTTTGAAGGCGATGTTGCTGGTCGGGTCTACACGGCGATGTTGCTGGGTCTCGTCGTCCTCCGGCGTTGCAGGTGACCGGTGTTGCTTGGTGAGTCGAGGAGATGAGAATGGGTGCGGGGGTGGTGGCAGGTGATGCCGGTGGCGGTGGCAGTGGCTGTTGGGTCGAAGGAGAAAGGAAAAGAGAGAAAGTGGGTTGGTGGAATTGGGAAATGTGAAATGAAGGAGAGAAAAGATTAAAAAAAATAATAAAAAGGATAAAATTGTCCAAATTTAAAAAAAAAATTAAATATAAAAATTGAAATTTTTGAGATTATTTTTGGGAATGACCTCTTTTGATTATTCCCTCAGTTCAAGCATCTACTATCCTCTTCTCCTTGGAATTCATGTCATTAAATTGTATATTATAGATACAAAACTTGATAAATTGGTTTACCTATTTTATTGGGTTTACTCTCTTTACCTTTATTTACGAATTTACTTTATTGATGTCATGTCATTTTTCTTTGTATTTTAGAAAAATGATTAATTTATTATTTTCTTTGAAATATTAAATTGATAAAAATATCTGTTCATATCTATAAAATTTAATATTTTATTTAATTATTTAAATAACATGATGAAGATGGAGTTATATATTTGTTTTTATTCAAAATAAGTCCTATGAAACAAATTCAAATAATCACATTCGATCAACTTATTAACTCATAATTTATCTATCAATTTATTAATTAAAATTTTGTGAGGATTATTTATATTATTTATATATGTTTAAAATAGTAAATATAATTTAATCTATATAATTTAATTTTTATCAAGATAATCATATACCAAGCATGCCTTTATGATCGACTCATTTACAAATTTCTATATATAAATGAAAGCAATTCCTTACTACTTAAATTAACTTATTTTTTTATTCATTCTTAAACTAATATGATTTATTATTCAAACTCAGTTTTTTTTTTAATTAATTAATTTATTTATATTTAAACTCATTATTATTATATATATATATATATCTAAATTATTATTTTTTATAAATTTGATATTTTTAAATTATTATTTATATAAATTAAATTATTTATATTTTGATATATATTTTAAATTATTACTTTAATAAATTTAATTATTTATATTTAAATATATATATTAAATTATTTTTTATAAAAAAAATTAGACTAAACACTAATAAAAATTTGTTATGAATAAACAATACAATGAAAAATTAACTAGAATATTCATACAAAATTTGTTGTACATAAATAATACAATGAAAAAGTTAAATTAGTTTGCTCGTAATAAAAATTGTATCTAGTAAATATTTATAAAAAATAATAATTTAAATATATTGTTATGGCTAGGGATAACAATGAGGCGGTTCGGAACGGGGAATACATTTATTATGCTCGCCCCGTTTTTATTTTGGAAATTTTTTAGAATCTCCGCGGGCACTATCTATAAAATATTTTTTAAAAAATTATACAATAAAATTATATAAACGATTATTATAAAGAAATAAACTTACAACTGTTATAAAATATAATGAATAAATAAATATAATAATGATATTATATATTTAATTGTGTTTATAGTGTTTGGGATAGAATCGATATGAGATCGAGGCGGGGGAGAGGGACACAAATATCATTCCCGCTCCATCCCTGTTTGGTTTTGGGGAAAAACCTTTCAAACGGGATAATTCAGTTCGGTTACTGCAAAGCGGTTTCAAATTAGCATCCTTAGTTATGGCAATAGCGAATATCTTTTCTCAAAATTTGATGGAAGTGTTTGGTGAACTTATTGATTTTTTTATTAAAAAGGTTATATAAATTAATAATTGATATATATATATATTAAATAATAAAATTTATAAAATAATAATTTAAAATATATATCAAAATATAAATAATTTAATTTATAAAAATAATAATTTAAATATATCACATTTATAAAAATAATAATTTATATATATATATATATATATAATGAGTTTAAATGTAAATAAATAAATTAATTTTAAAAAATAAAAATAAATAAAAAATAAAAAAAATGTAGTGTGAATAATAAACAAGATTAATTTGGAAATTAATAAACAAACTATATTGGTTTGGGAATGAATGAACAAACTAACCTAAACGACAAACAAGGTTATATTGGGAATTGGTTCCTTGTTTCTCACATCTCTAAAATGCCCATGATAGGTGCTCCCCAATAATCTCCTTGCTCTCCTTGCTCTTTAGATGATCATTCAGTCCTCTAATATTCCATCGTATTCGATTCCCTGCTTTCCTCCTCATTAAATCCCTTTTGACTCTTTTTCTTAGCTCTTCTCTTTGCTTTAGCAGATTTAGGTCTCATTGAGCCACCAAATGATCCTCCTCAGCATAATCCTTTCTGATGATAGAAATTTGACTCTCATTTGTTGTCTGATTAGTATCCATTTTCAATTGTCCATTAACATGTTTATCAACACAATTAATCCCTCTAGAAGAGGATATCAGAACAGGTTCCTGATCTTCCCTTTTGATTGAGTTGTTCTGAATGGTGTGGTACAAATAAAGAAAAAGATTGAATAAAAAGAAACTATATCTTTATGTAATAATTTTGATATATAAGAAAATAAGATTATCATGAAAAGAAAAATTGATATTTTGGTAATACAATTTAAAAGATATTTTAACAATATTTTAGAGACTCAAAACAAAATATTAATATTACCTAGTTGAACCTTACTTAAAAGTGTAACCAAGCACTTTAGAGAGCATCAATTTCAGTCTCAGTTCTATATCTGTTAGAATTTCGTGAGACCGAGGTGTTATATAAATTTGTGTTATAATCATAGTCTGTCGTGTCACGATGTAATCTATGTTATAATCTCTTTAATAATAATTTATTCTGGGTGTATCGTAATCTCACATTTTGATCTAATCTGCTAAAACTAAACCATTACAAATACATATTTTCTTTTATTTTTTTTTTTTAACTAGAGTTTTTGGGGGTCAATTCTCAATTCAATAAGGTGTTGAGATGAAATGATCTAGTTTGCTAATAGTCCAAGTCTTAACACGTTTAATGTTAGGTTTCTCAACATGACATTAAATGTATTATTTTGTTTGTTATTGATGTTTGGAGGAAAGTGAATAAGTGTATGATGATGACTAATGGTATTGAAAAATGACAAAATATTAAGGAATGGTTAATTACAGAAACAAAAAGAAATAATTTTTTTAAAATCTTTATGTATGTTTGGTGCAATAGTTTACTAGATTTGGATAAGGAATATTGGTCAATCTTAAAAAGCCTATTATTTGTAGATTGCCAATAGTTCAAAAATGAAATTCACAACCTCACTATGGAGACAATTATGAAACAATTTTACATAAATTAATTTATCATATATTCAATGTCATGGAGAAATGGGAATCTCACTATGCTTTGGGGAAGGGACAAAATCCCATGGGAAATCCTGTTCTTCATTTTGAAAGACATTTTTTTACTTTATCATTGCTTAAATGAAATAAAATTTTGTTAAATATATATATATATATATATATATAAATATAAAGTAACTAGGTCCATAAAAACTTAATATTACATATAAACTCTTTTTGACCGAATAAGCTATTTAATCTAACTAATTCCTTAAGCAAAAACAAAAAACAAAATCAAATGTAATATCCTTTTGGTGTATATACCCCTCTTATGAATTAGGAGACACTTTTTCTTCTTTTTTTCAGTTCTTCATAAACAAGTAAATAAGGTTAATTATTTTAAAATTTTATCTAGTTCATTAAGAAGACATTCCCTTCAATGAAATGGGCACAAGATCGGCTAGCACATCGTGCTTGGCTCTGAAATTTGAGGCGTCTGCATGAAAAAAAACTGCGAAGAAAACAAAATATTAGAATCAAGGGATTTTCATAAAGAGGTGTCTTTAATAATTACCTCAAAGGATTTTCCCTCTTTCTCAAACTCCAACATGCTCAAGGCCACTTCACAACTCTGAGAGACTATTGGTTCAGGATCCTTGGAGAATTCTTCAAGAAGTACTATACATTGCTCATCTATAAAAACAATAAGATAAAAAGTTTCAACATGTTGATATATACAACATTTCGGAGAGATTTATTTGGAAAGGAAAAACATTTGTATAGTAAAATGAACGTTTCGTCAACAAATCATTTCAACATGTTTATTTTACAGCACAAGTTCAGAAAGCAGAGATCCCTTTATATATTAGTCAATTTGAAAAGCTACATTACCCAAGCAAAAGCAGTTTTATATAGAGTTATATCCCACTAGAATTTTTAAGAAAATATAGGTTGAACCTGCAATAGAACCAAGAGCTTCAGCAGCTTCATGCCTAACCATAGGGTGCTCATTTACATCCATAAGAATCCTGGAAAGTGCTTCTGAAGCAGCCTTATCTTGCAATTGGCCCAAAACATAAGCAACCTGCAATATATTTGTCAAAAAATGATACATAAAAGATTCTTATGAAGATACCAATCCTATTTGTATCATATTTTATGATCCGAATCATGATCTGATAAAATTTATATTTGTTATGTTTGCAGAAAATGTCAATGATGTGGAAAATAATATGGATCATTATCTTTATACATATGAAGCTACAATCACACTACTATAACCTAGATCATGGTGTATAGAAAATCATCTTTGAAACTAATGAAGTAAAAAAATCACACTATAATCTATGATCCAGATATCTAAAACCAATTTTATACCAAACTAGAAATAAAAAAAGTCGCTTCCAATTCTAACTTTGGCGATATTTCAATGGGAACGTGATTGTGCCATAGATATTTTTTTTATTATCAAATATCAGTTTCCAAATAGTGATATCAATGATCTATACCAAACGAGAAAAAAAGTCGCTTACAATTCTAACTTTGGCATATTACAATGGGAACGTGATTGTACCATAGATTTTTATTTGATCAAATATCAGTTTCCAAATAGTGATATCAATGTTCTATTCAAAGGCGCCTCTTTCGAGGAGGAAAATCGTGATGTGAAGATATTATTGGTTTTAGTGATATCACAATCTCCATCCTGAGTGATTACTCTCTTTTTCTCCCTTCCTTTTGTGATAGTTAAAGTCAGACCAAGAAGGAGATGAGATGATTGTGTTAGAATGGAGATGAGATTATGGTAAGTAGGGTGAGATAAGATTGAAAAGGGATGGGAAACATAGTGTGCCTGCAGCTACAAAGCTCAACATTCATCGTAATCATATTCATATCCCTAATTTTTATACATTATATTACTACTCCTAATAGGCCTAAACTATTACATAAAATGGACGGTGGCTTTAAGGAATAGAAATAATCCGTGACAATGCTCCCCCTTATGAAATCCTTGTCCTCAAAGATTGTACCGAGTTGAAAGTAATAATAGTCACGTGTGTCTCTATCAACCATAACACGATATGATAACTCAAACTATCCGGAGGTTCCTCAAACCACACGAAAAGCATAATTTTCTTTATTCTCCTTAAGCTTATAAACTACTTACAAAAAGGAAAATTAATCATAAATATTATATGAAAAGAAAATAAAGCAAATGGACTTGATAGCCACTTTAGGAAAACATAATGTATACGAATGCATGTCACCATATATAAAAGGAATGTGTGGGAGAAAACAAATTATGGCAATAGACACTTTATATGTTTAAGCAGATAAATAGACAAGGCCTTGGAGAATTGAGATGCTAAAGAGTTTAACTTGATGTATATCTTCACTTGGGATAGTGTACGCATTCCTTTGGCCAAGACAAGAAGTTCTAAATCCAGCCAAATAAAGGGAAAAGCTGGTAGGATAACAATTTAGACCCTCATCAAGGACATCGTCATGAAAGAAAACCCGATTCAGGTACAACTTCCATGAATATGTTTCTATGTATTCGATAATACCAAATGGAATTATGCTTCAAGAAGAGTTACAGGAAAGTCTACTGCATTTACTTCATAGAATTAAGAAAATGGCTTTCACCAACCTCGTGTTTCAAAAGAGCGCTTTTAGAGCTCAACGAGCCAATAATAGCAGCAATAGCTTTATCGCCTCCAAGGTTTCTAAGGGCAAAAAGTGCAGCATAACGCTCATACATATTTTTGTCTTCATTATGAAGAAGATCCCTGTAAATAGGAAAAACTTCCTTAATAATAATAATGATAATAATAACCAAAATTGCACATCACCAAGATTCAAAACACTTATACTAGAGAGTCTTGCATTGGCAAACCTTAAATCTTCCAAAGAAGAATAACATGCAGCTGCAGCTGGGTCAACTGACAAAAAAGGTGATGGATTTGTTATAGAATTTTTACTATTCTTCATTTCCTCGATTCTGCTAAGAGCCAATTCACAAGTTTCTCGAACTTCTTGAGCTGGATCTAATACCAAGCTATTCCTCAAAAGAGGAATATTGGAATCTAGACCAATTGCACCAAGTGCTTCTGCAGCCTGTTACAATGATAAACAAAAGACTGCAAGTAAGAGCCTGTTAAAATTGATATTAAATTGAAATGTAACAATTACAAGATTGCTTTTATAACATATCAGTTCTAAAACTAAATCAAGAACCCTAACTGCAACAAAAAAACATAGTTAATTCAAAAGTGATCAGTATATATTTATATATTACTTTTACAAACTCTTCATGAAACAATGCCAAAATTACCTCATGTCGAACTATAGGATGCAAAGAAAAATCATTGAGAACCGCTTCCAGAGCAGGGATGGCATCTGCATCTTGCATCTGACCCAAAGCAAACGCAGCCTCATGGGCCAGAAGATTTGAAGGATCCCTTGTTGCTGCAAGGAATTATAAATAAAATCAAATTATTCTATCATCATCATCATCATCACATCTACAATTTGCAGTTTAATTGTTTTGAAATCATGGGTTTAGAAAAGGCTGTCAATTTATAAAAGGAAACTGACCCATGACAAAGAACTAGTCTAGATATATAGAGAAAGAGAAGTAACCAGATATGAGTGCATTGCGAGGGCCAGACCCACGGAGATTACGAAGAGAAAAGAGAGCTCTGAAACGCTCGGAAATTGACTGGCTTTGATCCATCAAACGGTGGCATAGAAACTTCTCTGTCTCCATAGACACTTTAAACTGATTCACTAACATAGTCATCTCTAAAGAGCTTCGCTTTCTCTTCTTCAACAGAGCAGAGTGCAACCACAGCTGAAAACCCCTATTCAAAACAAACTATCACGTCAAAGGCGACAGCAATATTTGAGAAATACAAAACAGTTGTTTCAATTTGAATCCTCAAACTAGAACTCGTCTAAAATTTGTTCTGAAAATTCAATCTTTCCTGTAGAGAAGTGGCTTTTCATATATGCTCTACTCGAGGGTTTTATATATTAGATTGTTTGGTGTGGTTTCATCAATTACAAAAAAATACCAATCTTGTTTAAGTATATTTATTATACACAATTATATAATTGATTTCATCTATGATTTTGTTAGGATTATATTATTTAAATAATAAAAATAAAATAAAAAATTATTTTACTTTAATCTAGTTTATATTATTTAATTTATTAATCAAAATATTAATTTTTATAAATTATTATTAATTTTTATAATTTTATATTAATATCTTTTAAGTTTTATGTATCAAACTCTCTAAATCTAATTGTTTTCAACTCCAATTGGAACAAAAATCTCTATAATTTTTTCTTTTATATATATTTTTATCATTTTATTCTTACTTAATTTTATTCTATTTTTTATAAATTAAATTTGTTTATGCATATATTTGATTATATGTTTCATTTAATTCATCTCATTTTTAAATAAATTAAATGAATTTAAAATAAATAAACAAACAAAACATAATAAAAGTATCTGAGCTAATTTTTGCGTTTATCATATAGACAACAATAATAGGCAAAACCCAATTTAAAGATGCGAAATGATTTGGTCAATGACCTATCGCTTAAACTCAAAACGCTTTCAAATGGAATTGAATCCGTAACCTTTTTGATCTCTTAAGTGACTCTTACCATTGAACTACCTTGGTGGGATTAGTCAACGAAGTTATAACAAAAAAAACTCTAGAATCCTACGTGGTCTCTCACGTGTGTATGAGAGAGAAATAAAAAAAACATGTTTAAAAAAATAATATTAAATTAAAAAAATGATCATGTTCGAGAAATTTTTGTCCTGTCCCAAACATGACCATGTTCGGGACATTTTTGTCCTGAACCATAGTGTTTCTCGATAAAACATATCAAACTTTTATCCTGAATATGGACCATGTTCGGGACATTTTTTTTAATTTATTATTTTTTTTACCAAACATTCGAATTTTTTTTAAAATTTATTATTATTTTTTAATATAACTTTTATTTCTCTCTTGCACAAGTGACAAGCCACGTGAGATTTGTGACTTCTCTTTTATTCTCAACTTCGTTATCCCTATCCTAGCTCTTTAAAGATCAAGTCCAATTTGAAAAAATCAAGCACAAACAAAGTTCATATAAGAAATCAAGTGAAAACAAAGTTGAGGGACTAAAAAAGTTCAATTTTGTGTCTACTTCTATATGAATATTGAGTGATGATAGGAGAGCGACGCTGGGGCAGCAACTCCCCTACCTGACAGGCATGTGGATAAAATATGTCACGGTGAAAATAATATAAAAAGAAAAAAAAATCAGTGCGCGCGCACTTCTTTAGTTTTGATCAAATCATAGTTAGACTATGATCAAATCATAACTTTCTCCTATCAAAAAGAGCTTAAAAGTATGAGCTTTAGATTTCTATCTCAATGTGTTTGGGGCTGATGTAAGATGCATGTCTTCTTATGAGTACTTCTCGGATGTCATCACATTTGACACAAACATATTTGATAAACCGCTATGATATGCCTTTTGCTCCTTTTATCGGGGTAATCATCATGGACAATCGATTTTGCTAGGATGTGACTTACTGTCCAATGAGAATTCAGAGTCATTTATCTGACTTTTCAAAACTTGGTTGACATGTATGAACGAACGTGCCACAAATGCAATAATTACTGATCAATGTCGATCAATGACCATTGTAATTGAAAATGTATTTCCGAACACCCATCATCGTTTTGTCTTTGGAATATAATGAAGAGACTCCCACCAAATTATCTTCACATGCTCATTATAAAAGTATTAAAAAGACATTGAAGAACATTTTCCATAACTCAATCACAATCGAGTAGTTTGAAGATAATTGGCTAAAAATGATAGATGAGTTTGAGTTGCAAGACAATATTTGAATGAACTTCTTGCACGCAGAACATACTAAATTGATTCATGTGTATGTTAAATTCCACTTTTGGGCAAGCATGTCAACATCTCAAATAAGTGAATCTATGAATGCTTTTTGATGACTTTATTCATTATAAAACATTCATAAAGCAATTTGTAGAGTAATATGACTAGGCCCTAAGAAGAACATAGAGAAGGAAAAAAAATAAATTTTCAGTCTTATAGTTCGACTATTCCAATTGTGAGTGGGTATTCATTAGAAAATCACTTTAGAGTGTATATATTAACGACATTTTTAAGTTGTTCTAAAATTAGGTGAAATGGTTGATGTTCTGTGACACCTCCATGCTTGAAGACGATGGGATAACAATTACATTTGGACTGGTGGAGACCATACTAGGTATTGATGGAGAACATTCAAGAGATACTTTAGTAAATGTGCATTTCACCCCGATGGAGACTTCTATAAACTGTCAATGTTAAATGTTTAAGTTTAGAGGAATCTTGTGTATGCATATTTTGGCGGTTTTGAGAAGAATGAAGTTGAATAAGGTTCCAACTAATTATATATTGGAACGATGGTGCAAAGATTTAAAAAGAGGTTATCAAAGTATCAATAACATTTATGATTCTGATATAAGTGATATTAAAAGAAATCGGTAAAACTATCTTACTCCAATGATTCAAGAGCTCCAACAGATTACAGCACAATCTGATCATAATACTTTTATTTGGCTGAAGTGGTGAAAAAAGTGAATGGAAAATTTATTGTATATTCGACAACACAACTTCTCCACCAACAACTTCTGCACATACACTTTTGCAACATACACCTTCTGCACCAGCACCTTCTGCACCAACACAATTGATACACTCTCCCGTGAGAGTAAGGGCTAGAGGTCGACCACTAATAGAACGTAAATTTTTTTCCATCAAAAGAGTTATGAACAAAAGGGGTCTAAATAAGGTTAGTTTATGAGATGTGATTTTATTTAGATATTTGTAAATTGTTATAAAACTACATTAAAAATACAAATTTCATTGTTTGTTTGTATTAGGGAAATACGACAACAACAGAAATAGTGTAGGATTCAACACAACAACAACAACAATTTAGGAATTCAACACAACATGACAACAACAATTTGGGAATGATATAGTCTCAACTCAATTTTCCTTCACATCACTTTTGTCCTCTCAAATATTTCCCAAAGATAATGTTTGTGGGAATAATATTTCGCGTGTTTGTATGAACATGTTGTATGTTGTAATTATATTTGAGTAAAAAATACAAGTTAATTGAGTTTTATATAACGTTAATGTTCAGTGTAAAAGAAATTACAGTTCAGTATATATGACGTTACATTATTTTTTAAATGACATTACACTTCAGTGTATCAGACATTACCAACATTTAAATAATTGTTGTTACAATTCTTTAAATACGTACAAACATATGCATTCCTAGGACCGGAAGAATAATCGGTTAAAATAAAACGTTATACAACAAATTTCAATAGCTAAATTTATAAGTAGAGATCATTTTCAAAACAGTTACATATGATGAAGCGCAGAAGTCCTTTCTCGAGAATCACCAAACTACGAACTAAAAAAACTCTAACTAAAAATAAGTTTGTACACGTATGTCATTTTTTTGATTTTCAAAAATTAATTGGCGACTCTGTTTTAAATAAACTATCTTTTAAATTAATTATCTTTAATTAATTTAAACAAACAGATTTTTAAAATATCAAATTGTAATTTAATTACTACAAATTCCCGGTTTATTTAAATTTGAATCCAAATTAATTATTTTTAATTAATTTTCAAAATAATTGTTAGGAATTATTTAAAATCTTTTAAAACAATATTTTATTTTAAAAAAGATTCATGACATGCAAATCGATGATGAAATTCTTAAACCCCGAACTTCCACGGAACTAAATAGTTTTTCGGGGGTTACAATCTGCTTAGGGTCTGAAGATTTCTATACTCGGTGTTATATTTGCGGATTCAGGTATTAAGTTTCGGACTTGAATTTCTCTATTTTGAATTCGGATTAATAGGGTTTTTTTGGGCTACTTTGTTCTATAATTTAAATGTAATAAATTGTAAGATTATTGGAAATTTTCATGAAAATTTTAATTTTTACAAATTTATATATTATTTAATATGTAGATTTTAATTTAATTATTTTAATTTTTAGATATTATTTTGTATTATTTAAAAATTAAATCTTAATATTTAACTCTTTATTTAAATTAATAAGAATTAACTACTTATAAATAAAAAATTTCACCTTATATGAGCAACCCTTAGAAACCCCTTGTCCTAAAAAAACTCGATGTTCAAGAAATTTAAACCTCGATTTGTCAGTCGAAAATCTTTTAATAAAATATTATTTTAAAAGATTCATACAAAAAATATATTTTAAAATTAATTCTAACAATAATTAATTTTTGTGATCAAGTTTTAAACAAACTTTTAGATTTAGGATAATTAAATCATAATTTGATTAGGAGAAATTTGTATTTTAGATTAATTAAAATAATTAATTTAAAAGATTATTTGTTTAATGAAAGAGTCGCCAATTAATTTTTTAATTTAAAATCAATAAAACGTTTTGTATACGTGTACGAACGTATATTTGACCAGAATTTTTTTTAAGTTCGGTGTTTGGTGATACTCGAGAAAGAGCTTACACATTATATCTTCCGTACCCGTTAAAAAGATCTTTACTTTTGAAAAATTGTTTTTTTACGTTTTATTTAACCAATTATTTTTCAAGTCCTAGCAAACACATGTTTTGCTTGTATTTAAAATTTTGAAATAATATTTTCCCCAAAAAAAAAATTGAAATAATATTTAAATGTTTGTAATTGCGATTGATGTTAACGATTGGTGAGGAAAATACCTGAAAAATATTAGTTTAAGGCATTAGAATTTAGAAATAAATTTGCCTTACCAAAATATTTTTGTGAAAATATTCTAAAAAGTATTTAGAAGTTGTTTTCTATTTTTTTTTAGATTTTTAGAAAATGTTTGGGGCTTCCAATTTAAAAAAAAAAATTGAAATTAAAAATCCCAAACAAACACACCCTAGTACCGGTCTTCTCAATTGAGGGTGTTAATTCCTCGGTCTCGGGCTAAAACCCTCCCCTCGGTCATGAGCCGAGGCTTCTTGGTCAGGTGTGCGGAACTCTCAGTCGAGGTACAAGAAGCTCATGGTCATAGGCTAGGAATCCTCGTTCAGGTGCGGGGAGTCATCGGTCGAGATGCGGAAAGCTCTTGGTCTTGATCTAAGAATCCTCGGTCGGGTGCGAGGATTTCTTGGTCGAGTTGCGGGAAGCTCTTAGTCCTGGGCTAGGAATCCTCGGTCGTAAACCATCTCGGGCTTGTTTTATCGGTCAAAATCAAGACCAAGCTAGATTTTTATCGGTCGGGTGCAATGAAGGGTTATGTTTTCTTAGTTAGAAATTGAACCCAGGTCGAGCCCTCTATCGAACGTCAAAACATAAAAATGCAAGTTTAATGATTTTGACATGGTGAGTTTCGTCTAGTCCTAAAGATTATTTATAACATCATCTTGATGTATCATTATATCGGTATGATGTTCCATTCAAATTAAACAGTTTTGCTGTAAAAAACACGTTTTTATTTTTTAAGGTCAAATGAAGTGTAATGAGATTTTCAATAGCTTCCATATACCTCATAAGATCGAATAAAACCAAAACATGAACATTGACTGTTCATTTTAACCAATTCAAGAAATGAAATTTTCATTATTATAAAATTTTTAATTTTTGATCAAACATTATCGAGATTAATTTTAATGTGTTGGAAAGATTTTTGGGTCACTGTTCTTGAGTTATAAACCAAGTACAAAAACCCGATTCTAAAAATTTTTAGAATCGAATTTGGGTACTTTTGATTTAGATCGATTGATTCAGATTAATTTCAAATAAAAGCTTATAAATGATCTCAGGGTCATTTTCAAATCAAGAGATTGAACACTCAAGCAATATATAAAACTTGTCAAACTAAAATGTAAAAATCTCAACTTGAATTCATAAATTGAATTACAACATGATTGGAGCTTACTGTGAGTTAGAGAGCACTCATAAACTATTTTAAAAGCTTCATAAATGCCCAGATCAGAGCTTTACAGCCTTATACAAACTTTCGAAATTTTTAAGAAAAGCTTGAAAATTTTAATGACGGATTTTGTATGGGATTGATTATGGGCTTGGAATTGTGATACTTGCCTTCAGTTTTCCTAGAGGGAGCTATTTATAATCTCACAAGGTCGGTTAATCGACCAAGTGGATCGAATTTCAGTCAAAACGTCATTAATGGCTTTTGTTTGTTCTTCATCTAATTGATTGATATAGGCGATGATGAAGCTTATGATCGTAGGTGAAATGATCATCGTGTTAGGGTGATCATTTCAACATTTGAATCAACTGATTTGGTTGAGTATCAGTCGAGTTCCACTTTTGAAAAATTAAAAGTGTCGGTCGATGATGATGGTTGTTCGTCGCAAGGAAGAAGACAAACTAGGGGAAACAACGTCGTTTTCTTCTTCCACGTTTGAGTGTCGAGGGAGTCTTAAACGACGTTGTTTCTGGCCAAAGCGCGAACACCTGGGCGTTCCGTTCACATTCCGTTTGTTTTGGATGTTCGTTTCGCGTTTAGGCTAACAACATTGAGGTATGCGTTAGTTGATCTAGTGTTGCACATAAGCGCTTCTATTCTATTGCAGTGGTCTATATGGCCTCTATTATTCGTTGGATGAAGTTTTGACACTCATTCGATGGTTGTAGGGTTTGTTGCACTTAATTCTCCCAATTTCGGTTGTAGCGGATCACAATCATTTTTCAGCTTTAGGGCTTGTTTGAAATTAATTTTTTTAATCTCTTTGACTTTGTTTTCAACCTACAAAATATTTTAAATAGACATAACATTTATTTTTCCTATTTTTTATTTGTTTTTATATTTTTGGAGCTTTTTTAATAAATTTGGAATAAAATAAATAAAACATTTATCCAAAATTATTTATTTTAGTTTCTTTTTACTCCTTGAAATTAATTTGAGATAAAATGAATATAACTTATTTCAAATTATTCTATTCATTTTTCTTGACCATTATTTTAATTAATTGAGATTTAATTACTACTCATAATTCACATTAATTGTTTAATCATGCTAATTTTAATTATTTTGATTTTTAAAATTTTAAATTGGTAGGATAAAATTTTAGTATTTACAATAATTAATGGATTGCAATAATAAAATTAATTTATGTAATTTAAATAAAGTTTTCCATGACATTAATTTTATTTAATTAACTATTTGAATTTTCAGACCTATCTAACAAATTTTCAAATAACCCAATTTATTTTTATCTAATTAAGGAAATTAAAGGTTATTTGATAGAGATGGCTGATTGACAGATTTATCTTTTAATTTTTTAAACTAATTGTCTATCAAAAGACTTTAAAGCTATCTAACTAAAAAAATATAAGTGGGAAAACTGTTAAAAATTTTCAGTTCCTACTTTTCCTAGGGGTTTAGCTATTATTGTGGCAAACCATTTATTGGTTTTTGTTACAAGATGATGTTTTTTTCTAGATATTTTCTATAGATATTTTACATTTTGTTTGAAGTTATTTCAAATTTCTTCAAAAAAAAAATACTCTAGTTGGAAATTAAAATTAAAGTAAAAAATCCTTTCATAGTTGCAATGCTCATAACCCTATCAACGAAAAGGACTTAGTTTTCTCTGTGGATTAATTTAAAAAAAAAATCACGGGAATCATTTTAATCACCCCGGATCCCAAAGAAAAAGTATCAAACAAAATATTAAAATAAAATAATAAAATTGCATAAAAGAGAATCAAACCATTCTTGAGAGAATGTTGCATGCAAGGTATAAATTTATAAATAAATTTAATTTGTTGATTTGTGTTCTTTTTAAATAAAATTATAATTAATCATTATTTAATTAAATTTCTTATATTGACATTACTCAATTCATTATTAAAATATTAAAATATTTCAATTATTATTTATTTTTATTTTTTATTATTATATATTATTATCTTTTAAGTTTTTTACCAAAATAATTTACCTTTTCAAAATTACTTTTAATTATTATTTTTTTAAATAAAAGTTTGTTTAAATAACAATCAACCATAATCCCTTAAATTTATTGACAAGGATAGAAATTTTGCATGCATATGTTAACTCACTTAAACTCCATCCATTAATTTTTTTTTTCTTTCATATTGTTTAATCCAACAAATGAAACTAATGCAAGCAGATAATAAATAATTAGCACGATAGACACCATGATGGTAAATTGGCAATTAATTAAACTTTGGAACTTTTGTGTCACGTGTTGAGAGATGATCATTCATTCTCCTCAAACATTTTCAAAGATCAACATAGTTACATATATAGTAGTGATAATATTGTGGATTTTTTCCTTCTCAGTTCTAGTTCCTAGTAAGTTTTGGAGCAAAAAATTAAGATTTTCCCATTTAAGTTGACACATAATTATTATTACTGAATGACAACTCTCCAAATTTTCCTCAATGGTGAATATAGCGAAAGGGTATCGATTGAAGTTCATCGGAGTCGTCATGAAAAGTAGGCCACTGGCGTTCGTTTATTCCTCCTATATCTTGCTCAAGAGAATCCATGGAGTAATGAGAAGCCTCCTCAAAACTACCAAAAGAAGAGGTATTTTCATCTTGTTGATGAAAACTTTGATATTCCATATGGCCATAATCATTTCCAATTGAGGTATTTTGATTGGTGGTCGAGATTCCATGGTTCAAACCAAATATCAAGTTAGAAAAATCATCGCATGACCGGGGTACCATATTGTTAGAATCTTGTGTTGGCCAGCAATTGCCTTGACCATTAATAAGGGTAGTAGATGCATGTTCCTTCATAGATGCTAGTTGTGCTTGGAGAGTCATTACCTATTGATCAATATTTATTAGTGACTAAAAGAACAAAATTAAACTTTTGAATATTTTTTAGTAAGGCGAAAATCGATACCTGTTTTTGGAGAGCAAAAATATGTGAAACGCAACCGTAAATGGGGTCTTGAAGCCTGGCTTGAGCTTCATAGGCAATGGTGGCCGCAGCTTCAGATCTATTAGCCACAGGAATATGTGAAAGGAGTTTGGAGACATTGCTAGCCCCAAAAACCTTATGAATGGCTGCAAAATGGGAAGGTCCTTGTTCATGGCAGAAGTAAGGGGCAAAAACACAACCCCTCACACATTTCCTCCTCAAGAACTTGCAAGCACCACAGGGAGATCCAAAGCCAGTCATTTTTCTCTTTAGAAGGGAGATGTATTAATCAATTTGGTGAGGAGAGATATCTTAGCCAGGTTGGATGAGAAGAAGAAGTATCATTAACATTCTTATTATATACATTAGAGAAAAGAGGGGTTGGATTCAATTTTAGTGAATAATCAATTGCAATTGGTAGCCTTAATGGGGGACATCTTGCATTATTATTATTATTATTATTAATATTATTTTGTGTACATAAACTATTTTGTCCTCTCTTATATCAATAATAGTTCTTTTATTCCCTTTATTTAAGATTCCATTGATCATCAACATATCCTTAAGGACAAAAGACCAAGCAATTCACCAAACCCATTTGTTTTTGCCTGTCTGGTTAATTTTTTCAGCTCATTTTATGAGTGCCTTCAATTTTACATTTTAAATATTTGTTAGACTCCCCTTCCCATCAAAAGAAGGAAGGGAAAACATGGCAAGCAATAATGATTTAATTAATATATATATATATATATATACATATATAAATATATATTTGAAAAATATAAAACATGTATTATTAGAACAAATGTTGAACGCGACACAAATTTTAAAATATAATTAATATGATCACCAATTCACTCTTATGACCCTTCTTTTCTTTTGGTGCATACCTCTTTCTTAGAAAATAGATAATCCCACATTCTAGGCTCATTAGTTCTCTTCTCAGCCTGGAAATGATCATATTCTTTTCAATACTTCACTGTACAGGGACGGACTCAGGATTTCGAATGGGTGAGTTTGAAAAAAAATTTAGGTTGAACTTAAAATAATAACGACAAAATTTTCAAAAAAACAAGTATATAAAAGTAAAGTTTTACCATTTATTTAATAATTAGATAAAAAAAAAACAATCAATTATATTAATTTTTTTAAGAAATTAAGGGTAATGTCATATTTATAACTTTTTTTTTCGGGGTGGGCTTCGGCCCACCGAACCCCTACATAGATTCGTCCTGCTTCGTTCCTTAAGAAAATTTAGGACACTTTTGGTTGTTGCATCCAAATTGTGGTTATTATCAAATGCTTCAATAAGCTCTGAATGGGAACATATTTTCCCCTACAATTCAGAGTTTCTCTTTCCATCAAAGATTCTCAACATATTTTGTTGGCCAAGGGATCGAGTGATACTCATATTTTACTTTTCAATTTATATATTTTTAGTTTGAATTTTATAAATTATTTTTTAAAATAGGGGAAAACAATTCTTAACTGTTGTATTTCTATATAGACTCATTAGAAGAAATTAAAATCAATAATTAATTTGGAATCAATGTCGTATCAATTTCATGTAAAATTAATTTAAAAATTAAACATAAATGGTTCAAAAATAAATAAATAAACATAGCGAAATATTTTTTTTGAAATTACCCTTAGTTTATCTTGATGTTAAAAAAACACTAGTATAAGCATTAAAATATTAGTTACCCAATTTTCAAATTTTAAAATCATTATTTTAAATAAATAAAATCATTATTTTAAATAAATAAAATCAAAATAATTAAAAATAAGGTCAAAACATAATTGAATGATTAAGTAGAATTAATTATTGTAATAATTAAATCCCAATTATTTAAAATAGTGACCAACGAAAATAAAAAAATAATTTTGGATAAATGTTGTGTTTATTTTATCTCAAATTAATTTTAAGAAAATCAAATGGGATTAAAATAAATAAATTAGGATAAATATTGTATCTATTTATTCCAAATAAATTATATATTAAACCCCAAAAATATACAAAAATAAATATATAAATTGACAAAATAAATGTCATATTTATTAAAAATATTCTATATATTTTGTAGGTTAAAATAAAATCAAAATGATGAAAGAAAAATCAATTTCTAACATGCCATTAGGCTGAAAATGGAGTGTGATTCGATGTAGCCGAAATCAGAAGAATTCATTGCAGCAGACCCTACAACCGCTGAATAAGCGTTGGAAACTCATCCAACGCATGAGAGATATCCGCTTCGCTCGCTGCAACGAAGGAGACGCTCGCTCGCTCGCTCAGCACCAGATCAATTAACGTGCGCCTTAGCGTCGTTAGCCCAGACACAACAAAATACCTGAATGCCAACGGAACGCGAACGGAGCGTCATGCGCTCAATTTTTCTTCCGAACGACGTTGTTTCGCCTGGTGTATCTACTTCCTCACGACGACGAACAAGATAAGAATGGATCTTATCCTTGATTTATCTAAGATGGAACTCTTTTATCAGTCCACCAAAATGGCTAATTCGAAATCTGAAATGATCACCAACCACGACGATCATTTCTCCTACGATCATAGGCCTCATCATGGCATGATCGAACAAGTTGGATAAAGAACAAACAAAACGTCGTTGATGGATTTTGACTAAAATTCAATTCACTTGTTCTACAAACCGACCTTGAGAGTTTATAAATAGTCTTCTTTGGGAAAACTGAAGGCAAGAGATCCACTCTCAAGCCCTTAATCACCCCCACACATAAATCTTCCAATGAAGCTCTTCAAGCTTTTTTGAAATTTAGTAAATTTCATGTAAGATTACAAGGCTCTGATTTAGGCATTCAAGAAGATCTTTAAGAGTTAATGAGTGTTCTCCAACTCCAAGTAAGCTTCCAATAATACCGTAATTCGAATTACCAGTTTGAATTTAAATGTTATATTTCAGTTTTGCTTATTTCATATATTGCAAAATTATCTATTTTTCTATTAGAAAACGATTCTAGGATAATTTATAAACTTTCTATGAAACAAAACTAAATCAATCAGTTTAAATCAGAAACCCCCAAATTTGATTTTGATTTTCTTTTCAAAATTGGGTTTCTAATCGAGTTATTACTCAAGAACAGCAACCCATAAAATTGTCCAACATGTTTCTAAAGATGTTGGAGACATATTTGAACCAATTCCAAGTCATCCAGATCATGTTTGTTAAAAAAATAAATTTTTTCTTATAAAAATAAAAATTTCAGTTCTTGAATTGGTCAAAAAACGAACAGATACTGTTAATATTTTGGTTTTATTCAACCATATGAAGCATAAGGAATCTATTGGTAAGCTCCTTACGCTTCATTACAACTCAAAAACCAAAAATATATTTTTTACCTCAAAATTGTTTGAGTTGAATGGAACATCATCCCGATCGAATAATACATCGGGATAATGTTATAAATGATCCGTAGGACCATATGAACCTTCATGTGCCTTTGGATCAAATGATTAGGGCCTCACTCAAAATCATCAAACTTGCAATTTGATGTTCTTGAGGACTGAGAAACTTACCTCAAGTTTAAATTGGAACTGAGAGTCCTTCGCACCCAAGACCGAGGAAAGTTAGCCCAAAACTAACCTAGGACTAAGAGCACCTTGCACTCGGGACCAAGAAAAGTTAGCCCAAGGCTAACCTAGGACCGAACAAATCTTTAAGCAGATCCTAGGGGTTGTTTGGTTTGAATTTTAAATTTTCAAAATTAATTTTTATAATTTTAGAACCCCAAATCAATTTCTAAAATTTTTAAAAAATAGAAAATTATTTCAAAATATTTTTAGAATATTTTCATAAAACATATTTAATAAGGGTCTATTCAAGTATATTCATCATTAATCGTTGACATTAACTCAGGTACCAACATTTAAATATCATTGTTATAATTTT
This sequence comes from Impatiens glandulifera, assembly GCF_907164915.1. Lineage (NCBI taxonomy): Eukaryota > Viridiplantae > Streptophyta > Magnoliopsida > Ericales > Balsaminaceae > Impatiens > Impatiens glandulifera. The sequence continues at coordinate 128,875,073 of NC_061862.1, read as the reverse complement.
AAATAACGAAAAAACTATGCATATCTAGGACCTAAAGAATAATTGGTAAAATAAAACATAATAGAACCAATTTTCCAAAAGCCAAGACTTATAATGTAGAGACCGTTTTAAACAGATACAGATAATATAGCGCGACAGCCCTTTTCCGAGTATCATCAAACATCGAACCAAAAAGAGACTCTAGTCAAAAATACGTTTGTAAACATATAATTTTATTGATTTAAAAAATTAAATGTTGACTTTTATCAAATAAATAATCTTTTAAATTAATTATTTTAAATTAATTTAAATACATATTTCTTTAATCAAATTTAAATTTGATTATATTAAATCTAAAAAGATTACTTTAAAATTTGATCAAAATTAATTACTATTAAAATTAATTTCAAAACTTTAGGAAATGTTTTTATAAAATTTTAAAAATAGTGTTTTATTAAAAAATATTCCTAACACACAAACCAAGGTTGAAATCTCTTAAACCTCGAGTTTTTTTCTGGACAAGGGTTTTCCAGAAGTTACACTATTTATTTTAAATTTTGTATTTTTTTATTTATCATATTTATTTACTTATAAATTAAAACAATTAAAACTTTAATTCCTAAAGAAAATTGGGGCAATGTCTTTCTGTGTCATAACCCATTAATTTTTTGTATTTTGTTTGATTAGTTACACAAAAGCGAGGGTGTGGTTCCTCAATCATAGGCCCATGAGGATGAATCTATATAATGAGTTATAATTAGTAAATATTACTTACCTTAGACACAAAAAACCTAAGACAATGAAAAAGTACGGGTAATGCTTGTCTAGAATTTAGAAATTATTTTATTCATAAGGGACAATAACAAGAATAAATTGCGTATTTTCTTAATTTTAAAATTGTTTAATTATAAATAATTGTAATTTTCAAACATAAAGTGATTTTTAAATTTGGTAGAATATTGTTAGAAAATTTTAATTTCTTTATGCTCAATCATTGAGTCAAACAAGTTCCATAACATGCTTAAAATGGTTTAGGATAATATTACTAGATACAAGAAGATGAGACATGAGTTCTACTTCAAGTATTTATGTTATTGAGGTTATAACAACCAATGTTCTAACATATATACGAGTCTCACTTGAGTATTAGATATTGAATGTGGTGTTCATATTATTTCATATGTGCATGGAATAAATAATATATAATTAAATTTGTTAATTATGGAGTTAAGATTTTAAAGAATATATATTATTAATTTATAAAATAAATAATATAGAATTAAAATGTTATTAAGGAAAGAGTTATGATCTTTTGATCTTCTCTCTTTCAATAATCTATCATTACGTCAAAACATTTTTATAGACGCGATTAATAAAACTATCATAGGAAAAAGACGATACGATAAAGAATACAAAGAAATATAAGTTTTTACAGTTATTAAGAGAGAAAATTGTGAAGTATGATAACCATACTTATTTGAAAGTATTATGAGATTCGAAGGACCATCCATCTTTTTAACCAAGGAATTTAATTGTTTTGCCTTTGTTTATTCGCCCTAGCAGTTGAAGGTAAGAAGATTTAAAACTGACTCGTGTGGACTAACTAGAGGAGTAACATGTGGGCTCTCATGTCCATCGATACCACCAACCAAGGTGGTACCTTGTTCACTAATCAACATATGAATGGTACATTAATAATAATCTTATCAGTTAAGTATAGAAATCCTAGAATAATGTGTAAAGATTTAATCTGAAATTCTTCTCAAAACACCTAAAATATCCAACACTTTGATGATCATGAATTTTGAAAAAGAAAAATATAATATATTCACTAGTAAAAAATGGTCTTTTACCGACAGAGTTTACCGAGAGTTTTAAAAAACTTTTAGTAATGGTCTCGAGAGGAAGAAATATTTCATTATTAAAAATAGATTCTGAGAGGTGTGTAAAACCTTCGGTGATACAAGTTTTTACAGAAAATTTTTCAACAAACTTTCGGTTTTGACTTTTTTCCAAAAAATCAAAAATAATTTTAAGTGTTGGGAAGTGAGTAATTGCGAATGTTATTCAAAGAACCTTCAGGTTTAACTTTCCCCAAATTGGTAATTGTGAAGGTTTTTCAATAAACCTTCGGTTTTAACCCTTCCCAAAAAACCGAAAATAATTCTAAGTGTTGGGAAGGGAGTAATTGCGAAGGTTATTCAAAGAACTTTCGGGTTTAACTTTCCCCTAATTGGTAATTGTGAAATTTTTTCAATAAACCTTCGGTTTTGACTTTTCCCAAAAACCAAAAATAATTCTAAGTGTTGGGAAATGAGTAATTGCGAACGTTATTCAAAAAACTTTCGGGTTTAACTTTCCCCAAATTGGTAATTGCGAAGGTTTTTCAATAAACCTTCGGTTTTGACTTTTCTAAAAAAAACGAAAATAATTCTAAGAGTTGTGAAGGGGTAATTGCGAAAGTTATTCAAAGAACCCTCAGTTTTAAATTTCCCCAAATTGGTAATTGCGAAAGTTTTTCAATAAACCTTCGGTTTTGATTTTTCCCAAAAAAAACTGAAAATAATTATAAGAGTTAGGAAAGGGTAATTGCAAAGGTTTATTAGAAAATCTCTGGTTTTAACTTTACCAATAATTTATTAACAAGAGTTTTAGGTGAACTCTCGGTAAAAACCTTACTAATTAAAAACCAGATCCCCTTTTCTTTTCCGGATTATTCAAGACGCCTCTGTATCCCCCGCCCTCCGCTCTCTCGCCACTGCAGATTATTCAACTTAAGGTTAGTATATGTTAGATTTATACACATAAATGTTAGATTTAGATGATTTTGTTTTAATTTTGGTTAGTATATGTTAGATTTAGGGTTTTTTGTTATACTTTTTGTTAGTATATGTTAGATTTAGGTTGATTTTGTTTGATTTTGGTTAGTATAGGTTAGATTTATGGTTGATTTTGGTTAGTATATGTTAAATTTATGGTTGATTTTGTTTGAGTTTTGGTTAGATTCATATATGTTTATGGTATATTTATGGTTGTTTTGTTTGAGTTAATTTGGTTAGATTCATATACGTTTAGGGTTGATTTTTGTATAAATTTTGGTTAGATATTTCAAATATGTCTTACGTCGTTGTATTAATTAGAAATTAATTTTTATTTTGGTTATATTCATAAATGTTATAAATATGAAGAATAGAGAAATGGAAACTCAATTTATTAATGAAATGCATTCAGGATGAGTGATTGGAAGCGTATGCGGAAAACACCATAGAGACTACACCCGTTTTCCAGAACTTGCTAGCACAATCAAATGACCTTACGATCCGAGGAGAGACTTCTAGAGTCGACATAGTTTTTGACGTGACAGACCCAATGGCTACTACTAACGTTAAATATGAGTAGAATGCAAGACATTCGGCGTTGACATTGGAGCAAATTCAATTGAGGGATATGGAAAGAGCGCAAATTCTTAGTGAAATCAAAGAGGAGAGGGTGCAAATAATGCAAAGATTGGATAAATTTGAACAACAAATTGAATTCTTCATGAGGAAGAATCAACCCCCTCCTCCCCCAACTACTTGGTACATTAAAGTTTTTGAATAATTATATTGTAAACGTTTTGGTTCGACTTATGACATATTTTTGGATAAATGTGTACGTTTTGACTTTGGTTTAGAATTTTGGAATTATAATTATCTTTTGGTTTATGAATGTTATTGTATATGTATTGGTTTGAGTTATTTGAGAAAGTTATTGAAAATATTCGCTTAGGACTCTTCCCAAAAAAAAACTGGAAAAATTGTAAGTGTTGGGAAGGGTTAATTGCGAAGGTTTTCCAATAAACCTTCGATTTTGACTTGTTAATTACAAAAGTTTATTGGAAAACCTTCGGTTTTGACTCTTCGAAAAAAAATTAATTTTAAGTGTTGAGAAGGGGATAATTGTGAAGGTTTTCCAATAAACATTCGGTTTTGACTCTTCCCAAAAAAAATATGGTAAGGGTAATTGCGAAGGTTTTCCAATAAACTTTCAGTTTTTACTCTTCCTAAAAATAACCAAAAAATTCTAATTGTTGGGAAGGGATAATTGCGAAGATTTTTCAATAAACCTTCGGTTTTGACTCTTCCCAAAAAAACCAAAAATATCTAATTGTTGGGAATGGGTAATTGCGAAGGTTTTCCAATAAACTTTCGATTTTCCAATAAATCTTCGGTTTTGACTCTTCCCCAAAAAACAGGAAAAAAATTCTAAGTGTTGGGGATGGGTAATTGCGAAGGTTTATTAGAAAACCTTCGCAACTACTCATTCCCAAAATCATATTGTTAAAGGTCAGGACTGAGAGATATTTGAAAATCTCTCGGTTTTGAATGTAGATACCAAAGATGTTTACAAAGCTTTCGATATTACCATTTCATAATTAGTTAATTTACTTGTTTTTTTACTTTCTTATGTAAACTATTAACTAAGTTAATCATGTGTGTATTATTTTGTAAGAATTTAGATTGTGTTTAATGTTATAAATGTATATGATTGTGTTTGATAAGATAAAAAAGTGTATATGTATGTTTGTGTTTAATGATAATAAGGTTGTGTGTAAAGTTTGTTTGTAATGATGTATTGGGATTATGTAATATTGTAAGAATATGAAATGTGTTGAATTAATGTTGTTTAATGTTATTAGAAAGTGAAAAACAAATTAATTTAACAATTTATCAAGTGGTAATACCGAAAGCTTAACCATTAACTTTTGGTAATAATCATCAAAACCTAAAGTTCTTTAGAAAGCTTTCTGTATTACCACTACATTATTTGTTAGTTTAATTGACATTTCACTTTCTAATCTAGACTCCTAACTAAGCTAATCAAGTGTGTGTTATTTTTTAAGAATTAAGATTGTGTTTAATGTTAAAATGTATATGATTATATAAAGAAGTGTATATGTAATGTTTGTGTTTGATGATCATATGAATGTGTGTAATGTTTGATCATATGGACCGTGTAATGTTTTAAGGTTATCAAATGTAATAAAATAATGTTGTTCAATATTATTAGAAAGTGAAAAATCAATTAATTTAAAATTTTAAGAAATCTTAATACCAAAAGATTTAAGTATATCTTTCGGTAATAATCTTCAAAACCGAGAGTTATACACTAATCTATTGGTTTCTCTATTTAAAATTAATTGTACATCTGTCTAAACTGTGAGATTTAGATACATCTCTCAGAATCTAAAATGATCCACATCGGCGCCCCTTAGTCTATTGAAGATCATCGCGCCTCGTCCATCGTCGCCGCCTATAGCGGCTAAAACAAGGTAAGTGCTTAAGGTTTTTTATAATATTAGAACTATATTATTAATAATAGCAGTTAATTAATTTTGGGTTAGAATTATGTTGAAATAGATTTCATTTTAGGTTAAATTTGAATTATGTATGAATGAATTAGATTTTAGGTTAGAATTGAATTGTTTGAATTAGATTGGATTTTAGATTAGAATTTCTATATGTTTGAATGAATTGGAGTTTAAGTATGAATTGAATTGTTTGAATTATGTATAATTGAAATAATGTTGGATTATATTTTATTTTAGGTTAAAATTGTTATATGTTTGAATGAATTGGATTTTAGGTATGAATTGAATTGTATAAATTATGTATGATTGAAATAATGTTGTATTAGATTTGATTTTAGGTTAGAATTGCTATATGATTGAATGAATTGGATTTTAGGTATGAATTGAATTGTTTGAATTATGTGTGATTAAAATAATGTTGGATTAAATTTGATTTTAGGTTAGAATTGCTATATGTTTGAATGAATTGGATTTTAGGTATGAATTGAATTATTTGAATTATGTATGATTGAAAAAATGTTGGATTATATTTGATTTTAGGTTAGAATTGCTATATGTTGGAATGAATTGGATTTTAGGTATGAATTATATTGTTTGAATTATGTATGATTGAAATAATGTTGGATTATATTTTATTTTAGGTTAGAGTTGGATTGTTTAAATACATATGTTTGAATAATGTTTTCCTTGTAGATCATAAATTATGAAGATAAGAGAAATGTAATTTAGCCTAATTTAGATAATATTAAGTAAATAATAATGCGGGTTGTTTTCCATCTTATTAGAAAGATGAAACTATCCGATAAAACTTGGATGACTTTACGTCGAGATCATCCAGATTACGAGGAAGGGGTTGACAAATTCCTCGAGTTTGCAGTGAGTAGTACAAGACGACAAATAGTGAAATGTCCTTGCGTAAAATGCTTAAACACGATGTCTATTTCCATAGACGATGTGAAGACTCACCTCATCATTTATGGAATAAATCTTCATTATGAATTTGGTATTTTCATGGAGAAAAGAGACTTACTACTAACATGGTTAATGATGATGATGATGCCGATGATTTGGATGATGATGATGATGATGCCGATGACTTGGATGATGATGATGGTCAATCGGAGGATGCCGTGCCGAAATTCAATGATCCTAGAACGGAGATGAATAATACAGTCAATGAAGAGGTCAATGAAGAACGTTATATGCACGATTTTATAAACGATATGTTCTCCAACGTTAATGATGGCCCGAACAACCATGAACTTGTCGAAGATGCGTAGAGATTTTATAATTTGCTTGATGAAATTAAACGGCCATTTTATGAAGGTGCTCGAATAACGAAATCATCAGTACTATTGAAACTACTTCACATAAAGAATGTCGGTTAATGGACTAATGCTTCGTTCGATATGTTATTGCATTTACTTAAAAATGACATATTACCGATGGACGCTCAATTTCCAAACTCCTACTACGAATGTAAAAGATTCATTACAGATATTGGGCTTAAGTATGAGAAGATAGACGCATGTAAGAACAATTGTATGCTATTTTAGAAAGACAACAAAAATATAGAGTCTTGCAGAGTTTGCGGCCATTCTAGATGGAAAGTCGACCAAACAAGTGGGGCAGTTTGAAAGAAGCAAATTGGGAAATTCATGCCAACTAAGGTGTTAAGATATTTCTCTTTAATACCAATACTACAAAGACTATACATGTCCTCAAAAACTGCTCCAATGATGAGATGACATAAGGAAGAAAAAGTTGATAGTGATACGTTGAAACATCCGATTGATTCATTAACTTGGAAAACGTTTGATGAAAATTATAAAGATTTCGCGTCGAACTCTCGAAGCGTGAGACTGGGTTTATCAAGCGATGGGTTTCAACCATTTGCTAATGGGAAAAAGTCATATAGTGTATGGTTCGTTATTCTCGTTCCTTATAATGTGTCACCCACTACTTGCATAGATTCTAGCACTTTCATTCTATCTATGTTAATTCCAGGTCCAAAGAGTTTGGGAGATGCAATTGACATATTTCTCTAGCCATTGATCGACGAGTTGACTCAACTATGGAAAACTGGTGTGAGAACGTTTGATGCACACACCTCCCAATACTTTAAATGCGAGCAACGTTGCTATTAACCATAAATGACTTTTTAGCATACGCGGATTTGTCAGACTATAGTACGAAAGAGAAATTTGCTTATCCTTGTTGTAACAATGATACTATATCTCTTTGATTAGTTAATGGTTCCAAACAATGTTACATGGGTCACAAACGCTTCCTTCCACCAAAGCACAAATACAGAAGGGATAAAAAGTCGTTTGTTGGTCGAATAGATTATAGAGAGCCCTCTAAATTGTTAATGGGGCAAGAAATTTACGAGCAAGCACGAGACCTAGAAGAAAAAGTTCTTACTACGGATTAAAGCAAAAAACCAAGATATATCATGAAACACGGGGATACAATTGGAACAAACTTAGCATTTTCTTCTGTTTGCCTTATTGGAAATCACTATTATTGACACATAATTTGGATGTGATGCATATTGAGAAAAATATTTGTGATAGCGTGTTGGGAACAATAATGAATGTGAAATAGAATATTAAGGATGATCCTAAAGCCCGTAAAGACTTATAACTCTTAGGCATAAAATAATGGTTACATCCTATAAATGTTGAAGGAGTGGTTCATTATCTAGAAGCGCCTTTCATTTTGACCTCTAATCATAAAAAAAATCTTTATAATCTCTTGAAAGATCTTAAGTTGCCTGATGGTTTTTGCTCAAATATTGGAGGTTGTGTAAATTTGGAAGAGAAAAAGATTACGAGATTAAAGAGTCATGATTGTCACATTTTATTGGAATATCTTATTCCTTTAGCAACATGTGGATTACTTCCAAATAATGTGTGATGCTATAATGAATTTGTCCTAGTTCTTTCGATTGTTGTGCTTCAAAGAGTTGATTACAGCGGACCTCGAACAATTGTACATTTATATTATAACGACACTTTGCAAACTTGAAATGATTTTTCCACCATCAATCTTCGACATCATGATGCATCTCCCAGTTCACTTGTCATTTGAGGCCTTGCTAGGGGGACCTGTCCAGGATCGATGGATGTATCCGATAAAACATTACATAGGTACAATGAAAATATATTTGCTGAATAAAAACCACCCTGAAGCCTCAATAAGCGAGAGTTGTCTTGTTAATTAGAGTATTAGTTTATGTGTCAGGTATATGGAGGAGGAAGACCAAGAACATGCGCAAACTGAAATCTCGGGAATTTCAATATTTTCATCGTTGGAAGACTTATTTAATAGAAAAATATACAATTTGGATTATAGTGATCGAGTGACAGCTCATTCATACATTTTGAAAAATTATCCCGAAGCAAAACCTTTTTACATGTAAGAAGATTTAATATTTTGTTGTTATAGTACGTCTTATTAATTAGCATTAAAGAGTATGTTATTTAATATTCGATCTATTTACAGTGATTATATGTAGTATTGCAATAACAATGAGTCCCGTGGAGAAATGTATGCCACATATACTTCTTTCTCCTTTTTCAATCTTTATTGGTCCATCTTTCATAATGAAATTCATCTCATCATCCATTGTGATCAGATGAATGTACATCTGAACCTTCCAGTCGCCGAACGCCTCACTGTTTAGCATCGGGGGCTTCTCATTGTAGGTCATGTTCGCCAGCTTCTTCGATTGCTTGAGTGTTTAAGAACCTTGCTCTGATACCACTTGTTAGGATCGGTTTGAGTGAAGTGAATTCGGTTCGGTTGAGGTGAGGAATAGTTGGTTCAGTTAGCTTAGTGACAGAAAATGAATGAAAAGTATAGAACACAAATTTTTATGGATGTTCGGAGCAAAACCCTCATACGTCACCCCTTCTTCTCAAACAGTGAGAAGGATATTCACTAATAGAATATTACACACCACAATACGATCGAGTCTTATTTACGGCTCGATAAACACTTTACAATACTCACACAGTATTGTAATAAACTTTTTCACAGAATGTTTAAAGTTTACAACTATTTCACTTTGATCAAAGAGAACTTTTTAAATTTAGATGCTTTTCAGGTTTTGATCAAGTGAAAGCTGAGTTGATAGCTCACGCGTTGTATGTTTTCAATGCCCTTGGCTTCCTCTTATATAGGAAATATGACAACGGTCATATTTCTCCCTCTTGAGCTGATTGGTCATGGGTAGCCGAGCCAGTAAGAGTAGCTTTAACTTTTCTTTTTATACACGTGGCAGCCATGCATGAGGGCGGCCGCCTGCACCGTAAAGATTGCTTGTGATCTTGGGTAAAATCTGCAATCATTAGATTGGTACATGCTTTTTCTCCAAATCTTCTTTTGCGTATTCCCAAGATATTTTCATTACGTCATCTTCAGATTATTCATCACTTTGAATAATCTTCCCGTTGGCCTTATGATCTTCAATACGATGAGCCAGCCGAAACTTATCGGTTAGCACTTCTAGCCGGGCCTGAGATTGAGCCGATACGGCTTATCTTCAACATATGCTTTAGTTGATTCTATTTAATCCGAGAGGATAGATTAAGTTGAGCATTTCGGTTTGGCCGATTTAGTGGATTCAGCCAATTCGGTTGAAGCTGTTCCTGCACACATGGTTAAAACATAGATTTAGTTCTTTAAACCGAAAGAAAATTAACTATCTTAATTTTTCTAACAATTTCTCTCTTTTTGATTATTTAGAATAAATATTCAAAATTTGTGATTGTTGGCCGGGATTTTTAAAGAGGTTTTAAGATTTAAAATTTTCTTGGCCGGTTTTTAGAATTTCTTATCCGTACGTTTCCTAAAATGGAGGATCACGAGGAGGATCATGAGCACCATTCCACTCCCGACCCATCATCGTCAGGTAACATAATACACTTATTTATTGTTTGTATTGATTTACATCTAATTTTGAATTTGATAATTTTGAAGAATCTTCCGCCCGCAAGAGACGGGGATAAGAACAAGAATATCGCTCTATCTAGGAGGCCACCGGGGTCGAAGATTGCTCTGACTTTCAAAGAGGTAGATAGGAGGCCCGACGACAACGACATAATACATATGTGGTCTAGACATTTGGGGTCGGTGGTGCAGGACCCCTCAGCCATCTCCACCGTCTACTAAAGTGGAAGACATTAAGTGATGACCAATTGGATTCACTTTGGCTTGCTATGACGGTGATAATTACTTAATTATACATTAATCATTCAATACTTTTTATAACATTTGAATGATTAATTTTCCAGGATCCGTTTGAGAGTACTAATGGTTCCTATTGATCAATATCGAGCGGCCGGATTGGCACACGCCAGACAGATATGGGATAGGTGACACTCTAATTTGAACATTGATTATATCTGAATTCATGAAGGAGACAAGGCGGCGGTACTCGTCAATCCCCCACGAGACTACAATCGAGATGATTGGGAATTCGTGTGTTGGAACCATTATTTCACCAATAAATTTAAGGTACATTTTTATAATTCAAATAAAATCTGATATCAATTATTTTAACTTAATTTTTTTTCAAATGTAGAGAAACAGTCGTACAAATATTGTTAACGAGTGATAAGTAAAAATAGTTAATAAAGTTGTAGCATTAATTAACTATTTAAATAAGAACCTAACTGTGTTAAAATAATCATGTGCAGATTTAACCAGATCGGTATTTAAATTAAAGTCGGTTTTGTCAAAATATTGTTTTCTGGAAATATCGGCTTTCTAGACAAATCAGCTTTCTGGAAATATCAGTAGTTAGACAAAATTGGCTTTCAAAACATATCAGCATTTGAACATATCGGCTTTTGGAACTAATCAACTTTCTGGAAATATCGGCATTTGAACATATCGGCTTTTTGAAAACTAATCAACTTTTTAGAAATATCAGCATTTGGACCATATCGGCTTTTGGAACAAATCGACATTTGGAACCAAATCGGATTTTGGAACAAATCGGCATTTGGAACAAATCGACATTCCAAACATATTAGTCTTTTACAGATCGACTTTCTACAAAGGCGCTTCCGGTATTTTGCAGATCGGCTTTCTACAAGCACATCCGACATTCTACATTTCGGCATACTATGAAGCGCATCCGTTATTTCATAACTCCCATGCTTCACCAACCTTGGGAACACATATATGGATTCTTTTGACAAATTCAGACATCATCTTTACACTTCCCAAATCTGAGATAAACATTCCTTGGGGATTGAAATCGTATTAATGAGAATTTGACTTACTATTATTCAAGTACAGACAAGATTAAAGAATATATCATCTAAGGTACTATTCTAGATCTCAACCAATCAAGATCAAGATAAACTGTTCTATGAAGCGGATATATCCATTGAGCTGCAAATATGTCCGTTGATATATGCCTATTTAAGAAGACAGAGCTCAACCTGCTTTAGTTCCTTTTACCCGTTGTTCACATTTTCACCAACCTTCAAGCAACTGAACCTTTTGAACAACACACGTTTTAGAACCCTAATCTTTCAAGCTTTCGAAATTCACAAGTTCTTCAAGCGTGTTTGAGTTCTAAATTTGTATTACAATACTATCTATTTTGTGTGAGTGGTGAGCATTGTAAGTTGATAGAATTCATTTCTGTTCAACAAAGTGAGTGTATTGGAAGGTCGAAAACATGCAGTAACTAAGCCCTAGTTGTTTGACTGAGTTTGTATACGTGTTGTAAACAGACTGAATATTAATGAATATCCTTCTAAAAGATTTGAGAAGAAGGGTGACGTAGGATTTTATACTCTGAACATCCATAAACTCTGTGTTTTATATTATGTGTTCTTCATTATCTCATCATTCCTATTGATCATCTGTTGCTTCAAACCCAAACAAACAGTTCCGCATCTAATGGTCGAATAAATATTGACAAAGAACGAAGCGAGTGGACAAATGATGATAAGAAGAAGAACAATCTTGAAAATCTAGCCAGAAACGCCATCTACAACACCCTAGATAAAAATACGTTCGCAAAAATCAGAGCATGCACTACTGCCAAGGAAGTATGGGAGAAAATCATCCATCTTAATGAGGGAAACGAGCGAACCAAGGAAAAAAAATCATGGTGGCCACTTAGAAATTTGACAACGTCAAGATGCGCCCCGAAGAAACGATGAATGAATTCGGTGATCGCTTCACAAGTATTATGAATGAACTTTCCCTTTTGGTAAAAACTCACTCCAACAAAGAGACAATCGTCAAAGCGCTAAGAGCTCTTCCCAGCGCTTGAGATGTCAAGATAATGGTGATGAGGGAATCTAGGAGTCTTCATAAGATGCAGTTACACGATGTATTTGAAGATCATAAAGCTTATGAGTTCGAGATGAACTCAAGAAATGAAGATGAGCCTTCAACTTCAAATGTGACCAGAGCTCTGGTGTCCTCTATGGAACCAGCAGCCCCTGTACCTATCAAGTCAGCTGAACAGTTCAGCGAAGATGCAATGTCTATACTCGCAAAGAAATTTGAAAGATTCATGAAGAAGAGTCAGCCACACTCATCCTACAACAACAACAATGATTACAAGGCTAAGGTACGCTGCTTCAACTATGATGCTTTTAGTCACTAAGGGTCAGAATGTCGAAAGACAAGAAGAGATGATAAAAAGCCAGCCGGTCAAAAGATTAAGGAAGATCAAAAATCATTCAACAAGGATCAAAAGGAAATGGTGGCAGAGGAAAGCAAAGACAAATGGGCTCAAAGTGATTTAGAATCAAGTGACAGTGACGATAATGAAGTCAAATGCTTCATGGCCAACGAAGAAGAGGTATTTGATTTTGCCTTTGAAGAGTTTACTCGAGACAGTTTAATTACTGCACTTAAATGACATGGTCATTGAGTACAAGAATTCGTTCGAGCTCGTCTCAGACCAACCTACCAAAGTGAGTGGTGGCACAACTGAACAATCCTCTGAGAATGAGAAGCTCGAGGAGACAGTTCAATTGTTGATTGAGGAAAAAGAAAGAACCAAGTATGTGATTGATGCATGGACGAGATCTGAAGATGCAGTGAGTCAGATGACGAATCATCAGAGGCCTTCCAACTGCAAGTTTGGTCTAGGCTATGATAACAACAATCCAGGCACGTCATGCAAAGAGTTGAAACCAAAGAAAGGCAAGCTTCCTTTCATAAGCTTTATCAAGGGTACATCAACCAACAATGAAGCAAGTCACGATTCAAATAAATTAGCAATTAAAAAGGAACTGACGTATGTGGATCCAACCGATAAGTCGCGGTGGCTTAGTCATGAGAGAAGGAAAGTCAATCGATCGGCTGGACGTGAACATGACAATAGGCCAAAGAGGTATCATCAAAACCCACCTTCAAAACACGATGAATCATTTAAAGACAGATAGAGAGATGTCAAGCCTAATACGAGTAGGGTTATTAAGACTAACACCGGGAGATCCATAAGAATAATACAAGTATGGATCCCCCAAGGACTGATTAACCGTGGACCCAATTAAATATGAGTACCAAAGGTGTAAATAGTTTTATTTGCAGGGAAAACAGGTTAACTACTTGGAGGAATCAGAATGGTAGGACAGTGGATGTCAAGGCACATGACCGAAAATAGAAAACTTCTAACCAACATTGTAAGGAAATCTAGATCAAAAGTCACATTCGGTGACAATTCCTAGGGTAAGACTGTGGGAAAGGGTAAGATTGTCTATGGTAATCTAACCATAAATAACGTGCTACTTGTTGAAAATCTGTGTTACAATCTTCTTAGCATTAGCCAAATGTGTGATATAGGATATACTGTTGAATTTCATAGACAAGCATGCATAGTCAAGGATCAACAAGGAAGTACATTGTTGACAGGGCATATTATAAGAAATATCTACAAGGTTAACTGGAAAAATAAGCTAACTAACTCTATTTGAATGATAGTTAAACATGATCAAAAATGGATTTGGCATAAGAGACTAAATCATCTAAACTGTAAAATTATTAACACTATCTGCTCTAAAGAACTAGTTGAAGGCATCCCTAAACTAAATTTTACAAAGATAAAGTATGTTTTGCATGTCAAATGGGTAAATAAATTAAATCAACTTTCAAAAGTAAAGGAAACATTCAATCTGAAAGATATTTAGAGTTGTTACATATGGACCTTTTCACCCCAATTAAGATATTAAGCTTAGAGGAATGAAGTATACCTTAGTAATTATTGATGATTATTCTAGGTTTACATGGGTTATTTTTCTTACCATCAAAAGATCAAGCCACTCCTAATTTGATTAAAATGCTTAAAAGAGTACAAAACGAAAAATCAGTAAAAGTTAATAAAATTAGAAGTGATAGGGGTACTGAGTTCACTAATAGGACTCCGTCTTTCTACCTTGAGGAATTTAGAATTAGACACGAGTTGTAGTTCTAGAAGTCCACAGCAAAACGGTTTGGCTGAAAGGAAAAATAGAACCTTGAAGGAGGCAGCTAGATCAATGATGGTTGACTCCAGCGCAGCTCAAAAGCTTTGGACAGAGGTTATCAACACAACATGTCATACTCAAAACCGGTCAATAATAAACAAAAGATTTAATAAAATGCCTTATGAAATTTATTATGGTAAAACTCCAAAAATTAAATACTTTAGGATTTTTGGATGCAAATGCTACATTCATAATAATGGTAAAAATTATTTGATCGCTTTTGAAGCCAAATCTGATGTAGGCATTATGTTAGGATATTCTTCTATCAGCAAAGTATATAGAGTATACAATAAACAAACTCTAACTGTTGAAGAATCATCCCATGTTGTGTTTGATGAATTTGTTGAAAGTAATACCCTATATCCATTGACTTGTCTAACAGAATGGAGGATGTCAATCTCCAATCTAATAACGATGATGAAGTTATAGTGGTCAACGAAAACATTGCTCTTTAGGTGCGCACAACCAAGAATTAGAAAAAATGAGGCAGGAGATGCGTCAAGAGTTGGGTAAGATACAACCCATACTTAACAAAACTCTCACCATTCAGACTGAAACTAAATATTCCGTTGAACTTCTCACATCACAAATAATGGAGATGTCCAAATCTCAAAAAGTTGTTGATGGTGAGAAATTGAGAAAAATGAAGAAGCAGCTCAACGAATTCAAGATGAGGAAAATGCAAATGTTGAAGTTGCTAAACATATTAAAGTTGCTAAAAAGGCTAAGGATGTTAAACGAAAGAAGGCTAAGCAAACTGGGGATGTGGAGGATAGAATAACGTTATCCCAATATACTACTCAAGTTGTGAATTCTCAGTCTCAACCTGAAGCATCTCAATCGGAAGTTCCATGTAGTGCCCGGTCCAATCGTAAGTTTCGTCGAGGTGGTGGGCTTAACATTGACGACATACTTGATCAACCAAGAGGAAGGGGTCATAAAATTAATATCGTGGGTCAACCGAGTCAGGGTTTCATGGTAGGATTCATAGAAGATTTGGGAAAGAAGACATCAAAAGGGAGACGTTAAACTCCTCTTTTTCATTATTGTTTTTCTCTATTTACTTTTTCATCGTGAACATATTTCATCATTTTAGTTGAATGTTTGAGCTCCTTTTTTACTAACTGCTTTCCATTGTCTAGGTTATTAGACAGGGTTATCAACTATTATATAGTAAAAATATTTTAGTTCATATTGGATGGTTTTGATAGTTTTAGGATATCACAATCAAAATGGAGAAATTACTAAGAGATAGATATCAGGCTTTGATAATTTATCCTAAACAATCAAATAGGGAGAAATTGTTAGATTAAATTAGCTAATCAACTTAAGAAAATTATCCAACAATTATAAAACTACTAGGTTTTGAATATTTAGTTTAAATAATTAAAAAGGGAAAATTAATAAGTAAAAATAGTTAATTAAGTAGTAGTATTAATTAACTATTTAAATAAGAACATAACTGTGTCAAAATAATAATGTGCAAATTAAGCCAGATTGCTATTCAAAATAAAATCGGTTTTGTCAATATACCGGCTTTCTAGAAAAATTGGCTTTCTGGAAATATCGACAGTTGGACTAAATCGGCTTTTGGAACATATCGGTATTTGAACATATCGGATTTTAGAACTAGTCGGCTTTCTGGAAATATCGATATTTGAACATATCGACTTTTGGAACTAATCGGCTTTCTGGAAATATCAGCATTTGGACCATATCGGCTTTTGGAACAAATCGGCTTTCTGAAAATATAGGCATTTGGAACAAAAACGGCTTTTGGAACAAATCGGCATTCTAGACATATCGGTATTTTGCAGATCGACTTTCTGCAAAGGCGCTTCCGGTATTTTGCAGATCGGCTTTCTGCAAGCACATCCGACATTCTACATTTCGGCATTCTATGAAGCGCATCCGACATTTCACAACTCACATGCTTTACCAACCTCGAGAACACATATATGGATTATTTTGGCAAATTCAGACATCAGCTTTACACTTCTCAAATGATTGTTTCCATTTAAGTGCAAAGACTGATGAAAATCTTCTGGCAATAGCAGAACCATTAACAAAGACAGGTCAAACAATCTGAGATATACATTCCTTGGGGATTGAAATCGCATTAATGAGAATTTGACTTACTATTATTCAAGTACAGATAAGATCAAAGAATATATCATCTAAGATATTATTCTAAATCTCAATCAATCAAGATCAAGATAAACTTTTCTATGAAGCAAATATAGGCGTTGAGCTGCAAATATGTCCGTTGATATATGCCTATTTAAGAAGACAGAGCTCAACCTGCTTTAGTACCTTTTACCCGTTGTTCACCTTTTCACCAACCTTCAAGCAACTGAACCTTTTGAACAACACACGTTTTAGAACCCTCAATCTTTCAAGCTTTCGAAATTCACAAGTTCTTCAAGCGTGTTAGAGTTTTAAATTTGTATTATAATACTAGCTATTCTGCGTGAGTGGTGAGCATTGTAAGTTGATAGAATTCGTTTCTGTTCAACAGAGTGAGTGTATTGGAAGGTCGAAAACAGGCAGTAACTAAGCCCTAGTTGTTCGACTGAGTTTGTATACGTATTGTAAACAAACTGAATATTCTAGTGAATATCCTTCTTAAAGGTTTGTGAAGAAGGGTTGACGTATGAGTTTATACTCCGAACATCCATAAACTTTGTGTCTTGTATTGTGTGTTCTTCATTATCTCATCATTCCTATTGATCATCTGTTACTTCAAGCCCAAACAAACAGTTCTGCACTTGACTTTGTCAAGAGTTTGTGACGGCTTGTGTAGAGTGGAAACGAGATAATTAACCTCTAACATGGTTATTATCGAACGATGTGTGTGTAAGCGTTCAACGTTGCGAGTCCCCGTCTCCTTCGACGTTCCCGATCCTAACAATAAGAATAAACTGAAATTCCCACATCATACTAGAAGTAGATCGTTTTCACAAGTGGAGGAAGAGTTGGTATGTATTATTTCTAATAACTTAATATAAAGAATGTTATTAATTTTATAAATCATTTATTTCAACAGACACTTGAAATAGGACGAACCCCCTCTATTGTTGAAGTTTTCAAGAGGACCCGTACCCTGAAACCTACAAATGAAAACCCCAACCCGATCCCGGACGAACGAGTGCAAAAGAAAATTGTAAGTTAATTGAATTTAAATAAATTACATAAATTACATAACTTACATAGCTTATTTATTATATAAATGAAAATTTATTTCAAATGTGCAGGTTGAGATGGAGGAAGTAAGAAGCAACGAACCAGATATATCTGACTTCGACTTGACGGAGAGAGTATTCGGACGCCAAAAGCATGGGACAATGATCGGTATGGGATCAGGCGTCCGACCCATGACAATGGAAGAATTGGAAAGAAGAGATATGGAAAGAGCTGAAACGATTAATGAAATGAAAATGAGGGAGAGTCAAAGGGAGAGTGATATCAAAGCGGAAAAGATGCAAATGAGGAAAAGAATGGAGAAATATGAAGAACAAATGGAATTATTAATGAGCCGGTATCAACCCCCCCTCCCCCTCCCCCTCCCCAGCTAATTCTAGTTAGTAGTACGTTTAGATTGGTTACGTTTTGATTAGTAGTACATTTTGTTTCAACTGATAACAGGTTTATGGATGATTTGGTACATTTTGATTCAATTGATAACATGTTGTTTGGATGATTGGTTTGGTTTAGATAACAGCTTGTTTGGATGAATTCATTTGATTATGAATGTTATTGTATATATATGTATTGGTTTGGTTGATCAGGTTTTGGTTGAGCACAAAACGTATGGCCTATTTTGTACATTTTATAGGAGGTAATACCGAAAGTTATATAGAAACCTCTCGGTTTTTTCCTTAAAGGAAAACCGAGAGTTATATAGAGAACTCTCGAATTTTCCCCTTAAAGGAAAACTGAGAGTTATATAGAAAACTCTCGGTTTTTCCCTTTCAAGAAAAACTGAGAGTTATATGGAAAACTCTCGTTTCTTCCCTTTAAAGAAAAACTGAGAGTTATATATATAGAAAACTCTCGGGTTTTCCCTTTAAGGAAAAACCGAGAGTTATTTGGAAAACTCTTGGTTTTTTTGAAAGGGAAAAATCGAGAGTTATTTGAAAAACTTTCGGTTTTATTAGAAAGGGAAAAACCGAGAGTTCTCTATATAACTCTCGGTTTTTTTTAAGGGAAAACCGAGAGGTTTCCATATAACTCTCGGTTTTTCTTTAATGGGAAAAAACGAGAATTTTCCATACAACTCTTGGTTTTCCTCTTTGGTATCTAAATCGATAAATTTACAAAATTTCTCGGTATCAATTACGTTTACCGAAAGAGGCAATACCAACGAATGCCGAGAGTTACTCAAACTCTCAGAATTATACTTATACCGAAAGATATGGGCCTTTACCGAGAGCTAATACTCTCGTAATGACCCCTTTTTTCAGTAGTGATGGGTAGAAAAACTTGCATACAATGTTTTTCATTCATAACTCTATGTCATGTTTACTCTCAATTTATTCTCTAGAATATACAAATATTTACCTTGTGTTTTTTCCTATTGTAGAGCTCCTTATTTCCAATAAAAAATGAGAAAAAGTTTATTAATAATTTACATTACATTGAATCACTAACTTTTTTAATATAGAAATTTAAAGATGATTGAAACGATTTTCAAACAAAATTAAATGTTATTAGGAATAACAAAAATTAAAAGGATTAAAAAAAAAGAGAAAATAATTATTGAAATCCTAATGTTTGAATCGACTATGGAACATGATAATTGAAATTATTAGATTTTTATGTTTTTTACACCATGTATCTTATTTGATGCTTCAATTTCTTTTAAAATTAATTAAAAAAACATATATATGAGATGACAACTTAAATCCAATTTAAAAATGAGTTTTTAAGACATGACTAAGTCTGTAAAAACTGTTTTTTTAATAAATATTAATTATCATTTAATTAGGGTGTTATAAATATTAAATAATTTATAAATAATATAAATTAACATATACAACATCAAAATAACATATGAGAATTTAACTATTAAGTATAAACAATTCAAAATTATACATATATATATATTTGAGTGATGAAGTTAAAAAAAAATAAATAAAAAATAAATGAGAGTCGTTTAACGTCGAAAAATATTATCTAATCAAATGATAATCATTTGTCAATTGTTAAAATAGTGTCAAACCTATTAAAAAAACCATGAGAAAATACATTTAAGAGTGTCTCAATATAAATAATTAATTTCAATGAATTTTTTACTCAACATATAAAAATATAATCCACATTTTATTACTTTATCTCCTTTTTTATAAGAGGAGGACAAATAAATATTCGAAAAAATAGTAATAATTATAACACAAATAAAATAATATAAATAACAAATTACCAAAAAAAGACTTAATGTTATTCAGATTAAAATATCGACAACAACACATCATTAGACTAAATAAGACAAACAAAATAAAAATTAATGTCACACTAACAAAAAAAAAAAGTAAAAAAAATTAACTCAAATCTGAATCGGTAAAAAAAAACAAATTATATATGATTTTCTCTATATAAAAATATCATTCTTTATATGGCCAATTTCATAAGTCTATGTGAAACTCCTATTGAATTACAAAAACAAAAATTAAGAAAAATAAATGATTTTTTTAGTTTGATAAACAACAAATAAGAGAAGTAATTATCTACTTATTGAAATAAATGAAGAAACAAGAGAGTGTTGGCCAGAGGAAGCTCATGAGAAAATTTGACTGCATCATCACATCTAGAAGATAACAAATAACTATACATTATACCCAAATTGATTACATTTATCTATTTAGAGTGCTTTTAGCTGTGTTTCACTTAATTTAATGAAAAAAGTATGTATTCTTTTTATTTTTAAACAAATATTAATCAGGAGACAAAATATGATGGCCCAAATTGATAAGTACATAAATAATTGTACTTTCTCTTAATAATTAATATTATTAATTAAGACCCTAATCTTTTTTAAGATTGGTTACCTGTTCATCTTTTGACACCAACAATGAGCTGAATTCTGACATTCAACAGCTCAAAATTTTCAACTTTCTATGCTATATTGTGTATTAAAGTCCTCTGATTTTAATATTAAAAGTCAGCTATCCACTGACGAAGATTGAAATAAATAGCTGATTGGAAATTGCAATGGAATCAAATTTTTTTTCTATATTAATTCTCATATTATATATATTAAAGTTAGAATTTTACAATAGTTCATAATAAATACAAACCTTGACACCATACACTTGTAAGTTTATCAGTATTTATTTTATATTTTTATTATTGTTTATCAATTCATTAATTTTATTGTGTTTGAATTGTGTTGGTTGAAACTTTGGATACTCGTGTTGTTATATTAATTTTCTCGTTAAACTTAAACGACTCTAATTGTATGTTTTTGTAAATCATCACATAAATTAAACAAAAAGTTTCAAATAAATTTTAGAGAATGAAACCGTTAATGCCATTATAAAAGCAGTATGGATTGGTATGGGTTGGGTTGTTCATATAGATAATTAAATCACATTTTCCTGTCATAATTTTCTCAAGTTTGATTTATCGATCTTAATTTTATATTTTCTTTCTCTCAATATAATCTCATTAATAATGTTTTCATCTTTGCCGAAGAAATCTTCATCATTGATTTCTTTAGTACTCAAAATTAAGATTATCATCGATAATATAGTTTCTTACACTTTCTAGTACAGTACTTCTACATATTTCATATGACATGATTATCGAATTATTGATTGATTAAATAATAATTTATCATTAATTTATTTTAGAATGAACAAAATCATTATAAATATATATTGTTTATTGTTTTTTAAAATAGAGAGAACTAGCATAACACCACGTAGCCATGACTATCAACTTTCATTCAAAATGCCCCTGTAAATCAAACATGTGACATCTTAGTCTCTTAGGTCGACTATTTCCATGAGTTACCTGTTTGATATATATAATGTTTATATTATATATTACAAATACATAATATTATCTTATATAAATTAATATTCGAATAAAATAGTTAAAAATAAAAATGTTCCTTTACAACGGTTAGCCACGTAAAAGAAGAAACCCGAGAAAGTACATGCCAAACTATTTTACTAATGTTATTAACTGTTTTATAAGTTCAAAAAATTCAAATTAGTCCGCGCAATTGTAAAGCATCTAAGCACCATGGAATGGACACAGTTGCCTGGCTAAAACAACTTTAGTTTATAATGATTTTCCATTCAAAAGGAAGTCACAAGTCACAAAGTACCCACCCTTAAAGGTTTATAGACTCTGGTATAAACAATTAAAGATGCGCACGGGTGAAGGCAGTACCTTAGTGTGTAATAAATTACATAATAATGCTATCTGCTGTCTTATGATAACATCACCATTCTTTACTAAAATATTTAAGCACGGACAAACATGTCTACATTTTTGTGAACATTAATTAATGTTGAGGTTGTGCTTATAACATGGGAGTGAACATTCCTTTTGTTTATTTCATTAATTAATTATAACAGATTGCCAATAATTTGAGAAGTGGAAATCGAGATAGGTTAGATAAAGTTGGATAGATATCGATCATATGGAAACTTATTTGATGTGAACTATCATGAAAATAGAGCGAAAAGATAATACCTTTCAATATTCTCGAATCGAATGGTTAGTTTTCAAGATTTTATTAATTTGTTTCTCAGTTTGATTAACTAAATATAAATATTTTCTGTAATTTGTTTGGTAATGTTTGTTATTGACTTATTCTTTTTATAATAAATAAAATTTTCAAATAAAAAATTTTCTCAATATTTTCAATTGTGGCCTTATTGAACTTGACGAGGATGCGATATCTTACCCTAAGAGATGTTAGTTGACGTCAATTGCATGTGCATAGTTGGTTAGGAGATGAACTTAGTTGACGTCAATTGTGTAGTTGGTTTGACTCGAGGCGAACATAGTGTCATAAGCGGGATAGATTTCAGCTCCCAACTGGTTCCCTCATCATGAAGGGACAAAACAGTCATTTAAAATATATATTATTGTTTTGCCTATCCCGAATGACGGAAGCAATCAACAGTTGGGAGCAGACAACCCCAAGTGGTCGTAAACTTTCTTTTAAATAATAAATGAAGTTTGTGGAAGATAATTGTGAACTTTCTTATCATTGCAGTTAGTACTTTCTTTGTTGCTAATCTAACATGTAAGATGAACTTTTATTCTCACCATCTTTATTGTTGTTCTTTAAAGAATAAAACGATTTCATTTATTTATATTTTTCACAACTTTTTGAAAAGAATAGTGAAAAACATTCTAGAGAAAAAACATTATTGTGCAAGTTTTGACCGAATTACTTGTGTTCTGCCCAAAAAAAACATAAAAATGGTCACCCATAATTGTCAGTCACCAAAGTCAAAAGAAAAGCCTAGCAACCAATTGTATATGCATATATTTATGCAAAAAAAAAATATTACTTAAAATAAATAATTTTAACCTAACAGATTATTGTTCAATTCTCCAATCCAAAATAATAACTTTTAAAATATTTTTTAATCCAAAAAAAATATTACTTAAAATAAATATTTTCTCTACTAATTATTTATAAAATAAAATAATAATTTCTCTGTTATCAAACCTCAAAAACTATGTGTGCAAATTAGTGTTGCCTTTAATCTATTATATTTACACTAAAACTTTGAATTTACTCTACATATATATTTTTATGCAGTGGAGAGGAAAATTGGGACATTGAATAAAAAAGAAAATGATGTAACATCACGTTGTTGGTTAAAAAAGTATAAGGAACAAATATAAGAAAAAATAATTGCCCTCATAAATATTTTTTTATTATTTTCGAAAACTTTCACTGCCATCGGTTATACTTTATCTCCGAGGACTTTCACTGTCTTCGCAAATGCGCTTTTGTTTTTCTCCGACAGTTGTTTCACCGAGACGCGCCGATGGTGTTTATTGCCCTCGGTGAGTTCTTTCATCGAAGGCATAGAGCTTTTCTTCAAGAGATTCTTCTCTCCATAATAATTAATTGCTTACTAGTAAGTGAAAATTTATTATTTTTTCAGGCAATCAGATTGCACCACATCATTTCATCCCTTATTTCTCTTTCAAATTCTCTCTCAATCATTTCTCTAAACGGTAATATTAAGCTAAAATTTTATTTCGTGTTTAAAATTTATGCATCATCTTTTATATTAATAATAAACAGTTAACTTACTTTATTATATTTATTATAATTGAATCATTTAAAATTAGTATTAAAATAAATAATAAAATAGGTTAATTATATATCGTCTATATAAAAACTATGTTAGAGTTATTATGAAAATAATGTCAATATCAATATGTATAAATTTACAATTAAATTTTTAAATAATTAAATATCCTAATTATATCCTTAAATAAGATTAAAAAATATAAAATATAAAACATGTTATTAGGATCATCATTCCCCAACATGATTTAAATAATAAAATAAACTAATAATATTTTTTTAATAAAATACAAAATAAATACACATAACTATATATAATTATGATGGTCATCCAATCAACATCGATCATTTATATAAAATAAGAACTTGACC
Organism: Impatiens glandulifera; assembly: GCF_907164915.1. Lineage (NCBI taxonomy): Eukaryota > Viridiplantae > Streptophyta > Magnoliopsida > Ericales > Balsaminaceae > Impatiens > Impatiens glandulifera. Next base: position 128,850,574 of record NC_061862.1, on the reverse strand, counting down.
TGTAAAAACATGAAATTTTGTTGTTAAATTAGGGATATTTAATTTAAATATTTTCTTACACATGTACCAACCGAATATTAATTTATCCTAATTATCAATCTTTTACCCTCTTCGGCCATTTTGCACAGTTCGTTCGACCAATTATAATCTCTAAATTAGCATTTGTTATTGAATATTAGTATTTGTTTTAGTGAAAATTTTAATTACGACAATTAAAATGGTTAATTTACATTTATAATTTATGTATAAATATATTAATTAATATTAATTATGTATTACTCAGTATATTGATCCCAAGTTAATCCCCAAGTTAATGTGAACATCTAAATTAATGTAATAGAAAAATCAATAATTAAACATTATAATGTAAATTAAGTAAAAACTCGCACATTAGGCGAGCTTATTGTGTTTTTTAAATAGATAATTGTTAAACCTAATCATTTATAATCAAACATTTAATAAAATATGCAATACTTCACAAAAATTTATAACAAATTTAAAATTTATATTTTAGTAAGGAAGTTATAAAGTAAATTCAAAATTTTAGTGTATAATAGACTAAACATTAATTTACTTGATGCAATGCTTATTTGCACAAATAGTTCTCTATGAGTAATTAACCAACATATTATCACATTATTTAAATAATTTTACGATTAATTTTAATAGTGTATAAACTAATATTTTCTATCTTCCAAATTTAAGTATCATTTAAAATTAAGAGGTTCAAACAAGTAATAAGATTATAATAGCAAACATTATTTATAATATTGGGGTTCAAACAAAAAATCATGTCAAACATGTTAGATATTAAAGTATAAATTAATAATTGTTATATATTATAACCCACAATTGAGTTTAAATAAATAAAAACAATGTCTTCAAATTAGATAACCAAAATAATTAGAGATAAAATATGTCATTATAATTGTTATTCAAACAATTGTTTAAATAAATTAAGAATGTACATAGATTATAAACTCTCTTAAAAAACATGAAAATTGTTATAAAATTTCGTGTATTCAATTTAAATTACTATTTACACACCAATAAGTATTTAGTTTGGGATTTTTCAAAGAGTGACTCGTCATTTCATGGCATGCTTGTCATTGTAGTCAAATGTTCACTATTTATTTAAATATGAGCCTTTTAAAATTCAAACAGATCAAATATCCTCTAAAAAAATTTCAGAACATCCAAATAAAAATTGTTCAGATACTAAATAGATAGAACTATCCTCAAAAATTGAAAATTCAATAGAAAAAAAACACAAAATATTATACAATGTTTCAAAATTACTTTGTAAACTCATTTTAGTTTCAAAACAATGGAAGATTACATCAAACATGCTAAACAAACTATTTTCGGTCTCAAAATATTCTCTACCGAGTAAAAAAAAACTAATATGTTCTTCAATGATCAAATCTCACAATTATATCTAATTTGCTTATATGTTGGAAATACTTTAAATATAAAAACAACATAATATAATGCAATATAATTAAGATAATACCCACCAACATAAGGTGTTATTTGAAAAAAAAATTAATCCACAAAACTCTATAGGTCTTAACAAAATTTTACGCTAAACAAAACATCAAACAAATTATGGCATTGTTATGTAAAGGTTTTTATTTTAATTTTACAAAAATTAATTTTTCAATCAATCATTTTTCAATAATCACCCCACTCACTTCCTTAACCAAAATATTAAATTAAAATACTTTTTTATTTTGAATTATTATTTTTTATTTTATTTATATATATATATATCAACACCTTAAGTCTTTTTACTAAAAACAATCGTTACTTTATCAAAATCGACACCCATCATTCAATTTTTTTCTCTCTTAATTTTTATAAAACCCATAACCTGCCCATATGTATATTTGGCTGTCAGATAAACAAATTGCACTCATTTGCATTAGAGACCTAGTACATGATATAAAAAAAAATGAATTTGTGAACTTGCTGGGAGTATTTATTTTACATAATGAGAGAATTAAATTGTGACTGATTTTAACAACTTGGCCACTATTTCTTAAAAAAAAATAAATTCCTTTTTAACTAATATCCACTATTATTTTAAAAAGAAAACTTTCCAGCACTATAAGGTCCTAGGAAATTGAAATGTCAGCTTAATTAATTTGTTATATATATATAATATGTGTGATTGAAATAAAATCAATTCATTGAACATAAATGTGGTGCTTTTTAAGAAGTCCCCGTTCAAAGAACCGTAAATGACCACGTTTTCTTATTTCAAATTATAGTTTTTAATTACTGATAATAAAATAATAGAAATTATAATTAACATATATTGAAACCATTTTTATTATTACTATTAAATTTTGGGTTCTAAAATGAGAATTTTTATGATCAGTTCTGGAGTAACAAATTTTTTCTTTAATTGTGATTTAGTAACTAATTTTTATTGTCACTATTTTGTTAACAGTAAGATTTTATTGAAGAGTGTGGTTGAATTTGTTTGTACACTTATTCAATATAATTAGACATAAATAAGACATTTTCATGAACTTTAGAAGTAATCTTGTATTTGTAAAGGATTAGTAGATTTTAGTGGATGATAATAGGACATAACTTGGTTTGTTTTGGTTTGTTTTTGTTAAATTTGTACATTCATACATTGTGAGATTTAATAATGAGTAAGATCATCTTCAACCCACAAACTCATTCTCAAACCCAAAATGCAATAAATATCACATCAACACTAATTCATCTCCAACCCAAAAACCATTTCCAAATTCAAACTCAAAAGAATAGTCTTAAAATATTCATTTCTTACACTAGCATTTTAACCTTATTAATATTATCTATATATTTATCCATTTTACATATTTAATCCCATTTTTTTCCCATTCTTTTAATAAAATTAAAATAAAACTAATTATATATTTTTTCACAGAAAATTGCATTTTTATGTATTTTATATGTTTATTCATGCGGGTTAAAATTATAAATTATAAATTTATAAAATTTAAATTATAACATATAACGTAAAAATATAAAATAAAATATAAATATAAAATAAATTAGATAAAATTTTAAATATAATACAATATAATGATTTAATTATACATTTAAAAAATATTATAATTTTTTATCTTAAAATTAAAAATTGAAGAACCAATAAAATGTTTCAAATAATTTATATAAACAAATTTAATATTTAAAGTAATATGGTAATATATTTTAAGGATTTAATTAACATTTAATTCTTTTTAAAGAGAATTTATATTCTCATTTTGCAGGACCGTCTACCGGTTCGGTTGGAGAAAAATTGGAGCTTTTCTTTTGTGTTTGTAGTCCGGTCGGTTGAAGAAGCCCTAAGCATGTTATTGCAAATAAATAATTTTATTTATGTGAAAAAAATAAAAATAAAAATAATTATATTTATTCCAAATAAGGAAAGTAAATAAAACTATTCAGAAAAAAAATATTGGGCTCATTGTTATGTGTCTCGAGAATCTATGAACTCGATAATAGGTTGGACGACATATTTTTGTTCTTATTTTTATTTTTATTTTGATAATTTATATATTTTTTTCTCTTATCATGTTTGTATGGTTTCACTTATTCAAATCTCATTAAAATTAATAATTAAACAAATTTAAAGATAAATAAAACTTATTATTTAAAATTTATAAACAATTAAATAAAAAAATCATATACTAAATAAGAGAAGCAATCTAAACAAATATAAATATAGTAGAGAAGATCTAATAATTATGTAATTATTATTTGAGTTATCAAAATATCAATTAATTTGAATTCAATAATACACATGAATTTTTATATATTCCATCATCATGAATTGATGAGATCAATCACTTTCTAAAGATATCTCGATGGTTAGGCTAACAGATCATAAACTATAGTAATTTGAATTGTATTCTTTTGAACATGTTTTTATGATATAATAACATTGGGTCAAATAGATCTTGACCACAACAAATTTGTTAGACTTGTATATTTTGCATAATTTAGTAATGCATCTTGACCACAATAAATTTGTTAGACTTGTATATTCTGCACAATCTAGTAATGCATGTTAACATAGTTCTCCCAAAGTGGTATTCGAGCCAATTTTTGTTCAACTGTAATTTCCTGACATTTCTTTTAGTTTTATGTATTGGTCGGGTTTAGGGTACCGATTAGCTTAAGGATGAGATAACATATCTCTATCGGGTTTGGGGACGAAATCGGGTATTAATTCTAAGATCGAACTCGGAAAAGTGTAGTTAAATAGCCGTCGGATATCGCCCCGTTGTCATCTCTAGTTACGCCATCGATTTGTACTATTTTATTTCAAATAATCTAGAGAATTGATTTGATTAATGACTGAGATTAATATCTTTAAAGATTAAATTCATGATTAATCGTAGACATCAAAAGCGTACCAATTCAACTATCGAAATCAAACATTTTTTCGGATGTGTCCATCATCTCTTGTCGTCACGGGTCCCAAAAAAACTTATTAGAAAAACATGTTTTTACAAACTTATTAAAAAAACTTATTAGAAAAAGATAACAATATTTTTCTTTATCATTCATATAATTGTTTTAGATAGAAATCTAGCCAAAAACATGTTTAAAATTCAAAAGTTTTAAAATATTCTCCAATAAATTCGACGTTGTCCAGATTCACTGGTGAAAAAGGGGTAAAAAACGAGAGTAAAAACTCTCGGTTTTGACCTTATATCTTTCGGTATAGACCCAATACCGAAAGTTTAGGTAACTCTCGTCATTCCTCAGCATTGACTCTTTCGTTAAAAACAATTGGGCGTTTACTGAGAGACATCGTAAAGTTTTTGGTTTAGATACCCGAGAGAAAAACCGAAAGTTAATTGGAAAACTTTCGGTTTTTCCCTTTGGAGAAAAACCGAATGTTTTCTAATTAACTTTCGGTTTTTCATTAGAGGGAAAACCTGAAAATTTTACAATTAACTTTCAGTTTTTCCCTTTGGTACAAAACCGAGAGGTTTATGAAGAACTTTCAGTTTTTCTTAAAATGGAAAAACCGAAAGTTTTACAATTAACTTTCGGTTTTTCTTCAAAGGGAAAAACCGTAAGTTTTACAATTAACTTTCGGTTTTCCCTTTGATATAAAACGAGAGGTTTATGAAGAACTTTCGGTTTTTATTGAAATGGAAAAACCAAAAGTTTTACAATTAACATTCGGTTTTTCCCTTTGATACAAAACCGAGAGGTTTATGAAGAACTTTCGGTTTTTCTTCAAGGTGAAATCTGAAAGTTTTCCATATAACTCTCGGTTTTTCCTATGAAGAAAAACCGAAAGATTTCCATTTTACTTTCGGTTTTCCCTACAAAATGTACAAAATAGGCCGATTGTTTTGTGCGCAACCAAAACCTGTTCAGCCAAACCAATATATCAATAATAAAACAAATAACACATACATGAAATGATCATTATCATTACAAAAATCTCAACCAAACTAATTATCCAAACAATCTGTTTTAAATTTAAATGAAAACGTACTAAATCAATTCATTTGTTTTCAATCGAAACAACCAATCAAAACGTACTAGAATTAACTGTTGGGGGGAGGAGGTGGTGGTTGTTGATGTTGCCTCATAAACAATTCGAAGCTCTCCATTCTTGCATTCATTTCTAACTTCTCCCTCTCCATTCTTGTCACAATTTCTTGCTTTTCTGCTTGTATTTCATTAATTGTTCTCATTCTTTCTTCATCCCTATTCTCCAATTCCTCCAGTTTCAGCGGCATTCTTTTATTCTCTTCATACAATCACTCATTGGTTCGTTGTGAACTGTTTCCACTTCGACGATCCTCACGAAAGTGTGGGACGGACGCCTGATCCCATACCGAATACTCCCCCGTGTTTTTGTTATCCGAACACCCTCTCCGTCGATTCAAAATCAGATATTTCCGATTCCTTACTAAGAACTTCCTCCATCTCAACTTGCACATTTGAAATAAATTATCATTTCTATAATAAAAAACTAGCTATATTCAATTAACTTACAATTTTCTCTTGCACGCGTTCGTCCCACACACTTTCGTGTCCTCTTGAATACTTCAATGACAGAGGGAGCCCGTCCAATTTCAATGGCCCGTTGAAATAAATGATTTATAAAATTATTAACAATCTTTATAATTAAGTTATTATAAATAATGTACATACCAATTATTCCTCCACTTGAGCAAACGGTCTACTTCTAGTATGATATGGGAATTTGAGCTTATTTCTGTTGACAACATTGGTTCAACTTTTTTGCTGTATTTGAAATAAAAAATGAAGTTAGAATAATTAATATCATATTTTATAATTTATAAAACCGTACCTTAAATTTTTACGTGAAGTAATGGTTACGACACACAAACTCCCAATCATCTCGATCGTAGTTTGGTGAAGGATTGACCAGTACCGCCGCCTCGTCTCCTTGATGGATGTAGATATAATCCTTGTTCAAATCCGAGCGCCATCTATCCCATATCTGTTTGGCGTGTGCCAATCCGGTCCTTCGATATTCATCAATTGAACCATTAGTAGACTTGAACGGATCCTGAAAATAAAAACATTCAAATGTTATAAAAAATTATTGAATGATTAATGTATACTTAAGTAATGATTATTACCATCATAGCAGTCCAAATTAAATCCAATTGGTCAGCACTTAATGCCTTTCACTGCAGAAGATGGTGTGAGACGGCTGAGGGGTCCCGCACAACCGACCTCAAATGTCTAGGCCATCCTGTTCTTCCCTCGTCAGCACCGCCGGACCTCCCATCTACTGCTCTAAAAGTCAGAGCAATCTTTGTCCCCGCTGACCTCTTAGATAGCTCGATATTCTTGTTCTTCCCCAGTCTCTTGTGGGCAGAAGATTCTTCAAAATTATCAAATTCATAATTAGATATGTAAATCAATTCAAACAATAACTAAGTGTAAACAAGTTACCTGTCGATGATGGGTCGAGAGTGAAATGATCCTCCTCGTGAGCTTCCTCGTGACCCTCGTCGTCAGCCTCATCATCATCCCCCATATCAACAAACGTACTCTCAACAAACTCTCCAGCCTCAGCAGCATCAATATCCTCGTCTGCTGGGGGAGCAATAGCTATCGACTCCACAACAATAGGTGGTTGATCTCTAGAAGACGATTCTCAGAGCCTTAAATTTTCTGATTGAGAAAGTAGGTTTTGGTAATGCTTTCCCAATTTGCTGGGTGTTTTCATCATAGTCTTCCAAGTTTCTTTACGACCTTCAGACATTCTTAATGCACCATTAATAAAAATGAGCAAATATTTGAAATAAAGTAGTAATAAGAATGAATATAAAGTAAAAAACATAAATCTACCTAATTAATTAATCTGGACTATATATTTGTAAACCGCGGTTTTATTTTTGTCACAATCTTCCAACCGGGTCGGGCTGACATATCAAGGGCGTATAATACTTGTTTTGCTTCACTCGCCAATATATACGATTCTTGACTTTGGATTTTTAAAATTCGATTTACATTTATACTTTCGAAGCCATATTTATCCACTTTCACTCTTAGTTCCCCCGAGTTTGTATCAAACCACTTACACTTGAATAAGACAACTCGTTTGTGAGAAAAGTATTGTACTTCGATTATATCCGTTAAAACTCCGTAGTATGACATAGTTTCAGACCCGTTGTACCCTTCAACAACCACCCCACTATTCTGAGTGGTCAAACCTTCGTCATGTTTTTTTTGTACATAATTTGTATCCGTTTATTTTAGACCAAACATACATAGACGAGTACATACTTGGACCTTCTCCTAAGATCTTGAGGTCTTTTGATATGTCGTTAACTTCTGCTAATTGAGCGACCTATATATATACATTCTATAAATGTAGTCATTAAAATAAATATAAAGTTATTAGACATGGTTTATAAGTTACTCACTGTATGCTTGAAATAGGTGGCAAATGTTTCTCCACGGGACTCATTGTTATTGCAATACTACATATAATCTCTGCAAATAGATCAAATATTAAATAGCATACTCTTTAATGCTAATTAATAAGATGTACCATAATAGGAATATAGAATCTTACATGTAAAAAGGTTCTGCTTTGGGGCAATTTTTCAAAATGTATGAATGAGTTGTCACTCGATCGCTATAATCCGATCGCTATAATCCAAGTTGTATATTTTTCCGTTAGATAGGTCTTCCAACGTGAAAATATTTAAATGCCCAAGATTTCAGTTTGTACATTTTCTTGGTCTTCTTCCTCCATATACCTGACACATAAACTAATACTCTCATTTACAAGATAGTTCTCGCTTATAGAGGCTTCAGGGTGGTTATTATTCGGTAAATAACTTTTCATTGTACCCATAAAATGTTCAAACGGATACATCCATCGATACTGGACAGGTCCCCCAAGCAAAGCCTGAACTAACAAGTGAACCGGGAGATGCATCATGATGTCGAAGATTGACGGTAGAAAAATCATTTCAAATTTGCAAAGTGTCAATATAATATCCATGTACAATTGTTCGAGGTCCGCTTGAATCAACTCTTTGAAACATAACAACCGAAAGAATCGAGACAAATTTACTAACGCATCATACACATTATCTGGAAGTAATCCACGGGATATTCCAATAAAATGTGACAATCATGACTCTTTAATCCCGAAATTTTTTTCTCTTCCAAATATACAGAACCGCCAATATTTGAGCAAAACTATCAAGCAACTTGAGATCTTACAAGAATTTACAAAGACATTTTTTATTATCGGATGTCAAAGTGAATGGCGCTTCTGGATAATGAACCACTCCTTCATCATTTATAGTATGTAACCATGATTTTATGCCTAAGAGTTGTAAGTCTTTACGAGCTTTAGGACCATCCTTAGTCTTCTCTTTCACATTCATTATTGTTCCCAACACGCTATCACAAATATTTTTCTCAATATGCATCACATCCAAATTATGTCTCAATAATAGTGATTTCCAATAAGGCTAACAGAAGAAAATGCTAAGTTTGTTCCAATTGTCTCCCCGCGTTTCATGATATATCTTGGTTTCTTTCTTAGATCCGTAGTAAGAATTATGTCTTCTAGGTCTTGTGCTTTCTCGTAACTTTCTTTCCCCGTTAACAATTTAGAGGGCTCTCTGTAATCTATTCGACCATCAAACGACTCTTTATCCCTTCTGTATTTGTGCTTTAGTGGAAGGAAGCGTCTATGACCCATGTAACATTGTTTGGAACCATGAACCAATTGAAGAGATACTGTGTCATTGTTACAACAGGGACAAGATAATTTCCCTTTCGTACTCCATCCTGATAAATTCGCGTAGGCGGGAAAGTCGTTAATGGTCCACAACAACGCCGCTCGCATGTTAAAGTATTGTGATGTGTGTGCATCAAACTTTCTCACACCAGTTTGCCATAGTTCAGTCAACTCGTCGATTAACGACTTGAGAAATATGTCAATTGTATCTCCCGGACTCTTTGGACCCGGAATTAACATAGATAGAATGAAATTGCTAGAATCCATGCAAGTAGTGGGTGACACATTATAAGGAACTAGAATAACAAGCCAAACACTGTATGACTTTTTCCCATTTGCAAATGGTTGAAACCCATTGCTTGATAAACCAAGTCTTACGTTTCGAGATTCCGACGCGAAATCTTTATAATTTTCATCAAACGTTTTCCAATTTAAGGAATCAGTGGGATGTCTCAACGTATCACTATCAACTCTTCTATCCTGATGCTATCTCATCATTGGAGCCGTTTTTGAGGACATGTATAGTCTTTGCAGTATTGGTTTAGAGGGAAATATCTCGACACCTTAGTTGGAATGAATTTCCCATTTTGCTTCTCTCGAACTTCCCCACTTGTTTGGTCCACTTTCCATCTTGAAAGACCACAAACTCTGCAAGAATTTATATTTTTGTCGTTCTTCCAAAATATCATACAATTGTTCTTACATTCGTCTATCTTTTCATACTTAAGCCCGATATCAGTAATGAATTTTTACTTTCGTAGTAGGAGTTTAGCAATTGAGCGTCAATAGGTAATATGTAGTCTTTAAGCAGACGCAGCAACATATCGAATGAAGAATTTGTCCATTGACAGACATTCTTTATGTGAAGTAGTTTCAGTAGTGCTGATGATTTCGTTATTCGAGCACCCGAGCACCTTCATACAATGGCCGTTTGGAATCATCAAGTAATTTATAAAATCTCTGCGCATCTTCAACTGGTTCATGGTTGTTCGGGACATAATTAACGTTGGAGAACATATCGTTTATAAAATCGTGCATATAACGTTCTTCATTGACCTCTTCATTAACTGTATTATTCATCTATGTTCTCGGATCGTTGAATTTTGGCACGGCATCCTCCGACTGATCATCATCATCATCAAATTTATCGGCATTGTCATCGACATCATCATTAACCACGTGAGTAGTACGTCTTTTTTCTCCATGACAATACCAGTAGTCATAATGAACATTTATTCTATAAATGATGAGGTGAGTCTTCACATCGTCTATTTCCATAAACGGCTTGTTCAAGCATTACACAAGGACATTTCACTGTTTGTCGGGATGTACTCCGAACAACAAACTCGAGGAAATTTGTCAACACATTCCTCGTAATCTGGATGATCGCGATGTAAGGTCATCCAACTTTTATCGGGTACTTCCATCTTTCTAATAAAATGGAAAACAACCTGCATTATTATTTACTTAACTTTGTCTAAATTAATTAGGCTTACATAATTATAACATAATCTCTACCTAATCTATCATTTATCCAACCAAATTCAACATAATCTAACATTATTCCATCAAAATTCAACATAATCTAACATTATCCAACCAAAATTCCACCTAAACAAACATAATAAAACCTAATCTAACATTATTTCATTCATACACAATTCATTCAAACATATAACAATTCTAACCTAAAATCAAATCTAATTCAAACCAAATCTAATCCAACATTATTTCATTCATACACATTTCAAACCAAATCTAAACTAAAAACCAAATCTAAATCAATAATAATCAATTCATTCAATACTTGAATCTAATATTCATTCACAAACCTAAATCTAACATAATATAACATAAGTCAAACATAAACTAACATCAATCAAACTTAAATCTAACAAAATATAACATAAATCAAACCTAACATAAATCAACCTTAAATCTAACATGAAAATCTAACATAAATCAAACATTAAACTAACCTAACCATATAATAAACCAACAATAACTAACCTTGCAGGAAAAAAGCGACGAAGAAGAGGGGCGTCGTTCGCCAATGGCGTGGGAGGCGGCGACTGTAGGTAGATCGAACAATAATAAACCTATTAATCAAACAATAAACTATTAATCAAAAAAACCAAATCCAACAAAATCAACATAAACACATATACCTATTAATCAAACAATAATAAACCAAATCTAACATGAATCCAACAAAATCAACATAAACATATACCAAATCAATCCAATAATATAATCAATCCAAAACCAAATCCAACAAAATCAACATAAACACATATACCTATTAATCAAACAATAATAAACCAAATCTAACATGAATCCAACAAAATCAACATAAACATATACCAAATCAATCCAATAATATAATCAATCCTAAACCAAATCCAAAAACCTAATCCAACAAAATAAAACACTAATATAAACCAAATCTAACAAAATTAAACTAAACTATTGAACATATAACCTAAATCTAACATTAATCTAACCATAATCTAACAATAATATAACCATAATCTAACAATAATCCAACATAATCAATCCAAAACCAAATCCAAAAACATAATCCAAACCTAAACTAACCAAAATCAAACATATTTCAAACTTAATCTAACCCAAATCAATCCAATAATATAATCAATCCAAAAACCTAATCCAACAAAATAAAACACTAATATAAACCAAATCTAACAAAATCAAACTAAACTATTGAACATATAACCTAAATATAACATTAATATAAACATAATCTAACAATAATATAAATCTAATCTAACAATAATCCAACCTAATCAATCCAAAATCAAATCCAAAAACATAATCCAAACCTAAACTAACCAAAATCAAACATATTTCAAACCTAATCTAACCTAAATCAATCCAAATAACCAAATTAAACCCTAAATCTAATCAACAAATATAAGCTAAAATAACCTAAAATCAAACAATCCATTAATATAACCAAAAATAACCTAAAATAAAAAAAAAAAAGTGACCTTGAATTGCAGGCGGCGACTGTGGCTTGAATCGGACAGAGGCAACGGCGTCTTCCGGCGGTTGTGGCTTGAATCGGACGGAGGCGGAGCAGCGGCGTGGAGCAGCAAAGTCGTCTTCAGGCGGATGTTGATTCAAACGGAGCAGCGCCGTCGTCGTCTTCTTCGGCGCGGAAGCTAGCGGCGGCGGACGGACTGGTCGGGGAGAGAGAAAGAAAGGAAAGAAACGGGGTAGAAAGAAGAGAAAAAGATAGGTTTTTTATTTTAATGAGGTCAATTCCGAAAGTTTTATATAAAAATTTCGGTTTTGATAAGGGTCATTTCCTAAAGTTTTATATAAAACTTTTGGTTTTGATAAGTGTCATTTCCGAAAGTTTTATATAAAATTTTCGGTTTTGATAAAGGTCATTTCCGAAAGTTTTATATAAAATTTTTTGTTTTGATGGTTATTTCCGAAAGTTAATGATATAACTTTCAGAATTACCACTTGACAAATTGTTAAATTAATTAGTTTCTCACCTTCTAATGACCTTGAACAACATTAATTTAACACATTTAATATCCTTAAAATATTACACAATCCATATGATCAAACATTACACACATTCATAATATAATCAAACATAAACATTCATATACACTTCTCTATATAATCAAACACAATCATAAACATTTTAACATTAATCACAATATTAATTTTTAAAATACAACACACACTTGATTATATTAGTTAGAAGTCTATATTGGAAGGTAAAAAACCAATTAATTTAACAAATTAAGAAGTGGTAATTCCGAAAGTTAATGGTATAACTTTCGGTTTTGATGATTATTTCCGAAAATTATATCATTAACTTTCGGAATTACCACTTGACAAAATGTTAAATTAATTGGTTTTTCACCTTCTAATGACTTTTGAACAATATTAATTTAACACATTTGATATCCTTAAAATATTAAACACTCCATATGATCAAACTTTATACACATTCATATGATCATCAAACACAAACATACATATACACTTCTTTATATAATCAAACACAATCATAAACATTTTAACATTAAACATAATCTTAATTTTAAAAAACAACCCACACTTTATTAGATTAGTTAGGAGTCTAGATTAATAGATGCAAAACAAATTAATTTAACAAATTATGAAGTGGTAAAACCGAAAGTTTTATATAAAACTTTCGGTTTTGATTAATATTTCCGAAAATTATACATAAAACTCTCGGTCCTGACCTTAAACAAAATGTTTTTTAGGAAGGATCAAAAGCGAAAGTTTTCAATAAAAATTTTACAAATACCCCTTCCCAACACTTAAAAAAAATTGCAATTTTTTTGGGAAGGGTCAATAACGAAAGTTTTATTGAAAACTTTCGTTTTTGACCATTCCCAACACTTAGAAAAACTTTCAATTATTTTTGGGGAAAGGTCAAAAGCGAAAGTTTTCAATAAAACTTTCATTTTTGACCCTTCACAACACTTAGAAAAAATTTCAATTTTTTTGGGAAAGGGTTAAAAGCGAAAGTTTATTTAAAAACATTCACTTTTGATCCTTCCCAACACTTAGAAAAATTTTAAATTTTTTTAGGAATGGTCAAAAGCGAAAATTTTTAAATAAACTTTCGTTTTTGACCCTTCCCAACACTTAGAAAGATTTTCAATTTTATGGGGGAATGGTCAAAAGCGAAAGTTTATTTAAAAATTTTCGCTTTTGACCCTTCCCAACAATAGAAAAATTTTCAATTTTTTTTGGGGAAGGGTCAAAAGTGAAAGTTTATTTAAAAATTTCGCTTTTGACCCTTCCCAACACTTAGAAAAATTTCAATTTTTTTGGGAAGGGTCAAAAGTGAAAGTTTATTTAAAATTTTCGCTTTTGACCCTTCCGAACACTTAGAAAAATTTTCAATTTTTTTTGGGGAAGGGTCAAAAGCGAAAGTTTATTTAAAAACTTTTGTTTTTGACCATTCCCAACACTTAAAAAAAATTACAATTTTTTTGGGAATGGTCAAAAGCGAAAGTTTTCAATAAAACTTTCGCTTTTGACCCTTCCCAACACTTAAAAAAAAATTTCAATTTTTTTGGGAAGGGTTAAAAGTGAAAGTTTTCAATAAAACTTTCGCTTTAACCATTCCCAACACTTAGAAATATTTTCAATTTTTTTGGGGAGAGTCAAAAGCGAAAGTTTTCAATAAAACTTTCTCTTTTGACCATTCACAACACTTAGAAAAAATTTCTATTTTTTTGGGGGAAGGGTCAAAAGTGAAAGTTTATTTAAGAACTTTCGTTTTTGACCATTCCCAACACTTAGAAAAATTTTAAATTTTTTAGTAAGTGTCAAAAGTGAAAGTTTTTAAATAAACTTTTGTTTTTGACCCTTCCCAACACTTAAAAATATTTACAATTTTTTTTGGGAAGGGTCAAAAGCGAAAGTTTATTTAAAAACTTTCGCAAATGCCATAGGTCAAATGCAAAAGTTTTTCAATAAACTTTCGCAATTACCCTATTTTCCAATCAGTTCTATAATTTTCTAAAATAAAGGCAAAACCAATAAATAAAGGAAACAAAATTCATAAACCACATTAATAAACCAAAAGATAATAATAGATCATAATTCAAAGTACACCAAATCTTACATCAGTTCGAACGAAAAAGATTACACATAATAAATTAAACACTAAAATCTACTAATTAGTAGATGAAGGGGGAGGAGGGGATGGTTGATAATGCTTCTTAAAATAATCAACTTGTTCGAGATTCTCTAGTTTTTGATTCATTTTAGCATTATCTGCTTTCAGTTCAATAACCAATTGACCACTTTCTGCGTCCCTCAATTGGATTTGCTCCAATTCCAACGATATTTATCTCGCCTATTCCGCAGATTTTGATGCTGCTATCAAATTCTGGTATGGCGGGAAAGTTTCTCTGGTGTCCGTCGAATATTTTTCTATGAATCACTCATCCTAAATGCATTTCATATATATTAATCAAACAAAATAACCATAATCCAAATCTAATATAACTTAAATCAAACAAAATAACCAAAATATATCACACATTTAATAAAATCTAACAAAATCATATATATATTTAACAAACAAAATATAATATAAACTAACCTAACCTAAATCTAATATAAACAATAACAAATTTAAATCAAACTACCAAACAAATAATCTAAACTAGCCTAAATTTAGATAATATAAAACTAACCGATAACAAATCTAAATATAATAATTAACAAAAAATAATATAAATCTAACCTGGATCGGCGATGAATGCAAGAAGAAGAAGAAGTTGAAGAAGGGAAGCGGTGGAGGCGGAGGCGGCTGCGGCGCGGGCAAAAGAGAGAGAAAGGAGAGAGGCGAATGAAAAAGAGAAGTGTTAGGGTTTGTATTTATAAAGGTAGTTACCGAAGGTTTTCATATTATTTTCGGTTTTGATATTAGTCAAAACCGAAGGTTTATTGAAAAATCTTTGGAAATAACCATCACCAAACTTAGAATTATTTTTAATTGTTTTGGGATGAGTCAAAACCGAAGGTTTGTTGGAAAACCTTTACAATTAAGAATTTCAGAAAAGGTAAAACCGAAAGTTTTTTGAATAACCTTCGCAATTAATCATCCTCAAACTTATAATTATTTTTCATTTTTTTGGAATGAGTCAAAACCGAAAGTTTATTGGGAATTCTTCGTAATTAAAAAATTCAAGAAATGTAAAACCGAAAGTTTTTTGAATAACCTTCGCAATTACCCAATTTCCAACACTTAGAATTATTTTGATTTTTTTAGGAAGGAAAAAACCGAAAATTATGTGTATAACTTTCGGTAATAATTTGTAAACCCGAAGGTTTTACACGACTCTCGGAATCTATTTTTAATACCGAAAGATTTATTCCTCTCGAGATCAATTCCGAAGGATTTAGAAAACCTTTGATAAATATCGTCGATAAAGGTCGATTTTTTACCAATGATTTGTATTCCCCTTTGCACAATTCCTTATGGGATTAATTAAAAAGATTCCGTGGATCATTTTAGAACACAATTCAATTTAAGGTCAAACATATATACAAAAATCTAGTTAATTTCATTTCTACTTAAATTTCAAAATGGAGGGAGGAAAGATGAGTCGATCTAGGGTTTCAAAGTTTTAGGCCGCTAAGGATGTTTCGTCGTCTAATGGCTCTTCTTGCAGAGAGCAGATCTGCTCATAAACAACGCCAATACATGTACCACACTACAAAACTTAGTTTATTTTCTAATTAATGTATTGGTCCCACATCCACATTTAATGTGTAATTTTAAATGCGGTACATGCATTGACAGTATTTGTAAAACAACATATATGTCCCCTTCTTGCCATCTTCAAAATCAAGAAATGGAAAAAAATTGGAAGAACTCGAAAAGATCTTATGCTTGGAATTTTTAAACTAGTTTTATAAATTCCATTAATGAATGGAAATTAGAATGTGTGAAGTAAAATTAAATCAAATTCATATAAAATTCAAACATGAATTAAAGTGTGAAATTTGATATAAATGTATATTTTGAATCAATTAATTTAAATTAATTGACTTAAAATGCCTTGATAACCAATTAATAAAATGTTAATTTGTAGCATAACTTACCTGAGTTTGTTATTGTTATTAATTATTATGATAATTAATATTATTATTAACAAATTGTAAGACCATGTAACTTTAGTATTGAATTGTAGATGCATTAATTATTTTGGCAAACAATTACTCTGTAACGAAGAGAAAATGTTAAGGTAAATGAAGAGACAAACACTGTCAATCGTTGAATCAATTGATAATTTTATTTAAAAGTTTAACTTTTCAACAATATAAAATCTCTCACGTCTAATCTAAAACTCACTTCATCTTCTTACATTTTCTCACTCTAGAATTTCAAAAGTCCTCTTCTAAGATTGTCAGTGTCTTTTGAGTTCTTTGCTCGATATTTTCCATTAAAACTCGGTGATAATTCTGGTACATTGATCAAATTCGATGTGTAATGATTCCAGTGCAGAATCACTACTAGTTTCTTTGTATCCTAGGAGACAGTTATCTGCGATAAACTCCAGCACAAACGGTTGACGATGAAACTATTTTAAAGGAAATGTACGTGTTAAGCACATGTCAATTGGTGATTTCATTCTTCATATATTTTCATTTATTTGTAACAGTATATTTTTTATATATATTTTGTAATTTAAAGACAAGATATCTAACAATGCTAACATTTTCAAATGAAAGAAAATAGCTCATGATGATTGAACTGGTTATTTGAACTTAAAGATTGTTGAGTAGTCTTGAATTGTTTATTATATAAGGAAAAAATATTGAACAAAAGAAAAACTATATATATTTTGGTGTATAATCTTGATATAAGGAAATAAGATTAACAATAAAATAATCTTTTGTTATGGTAATGTAACTAGAAAAATATTGTGACAATATTTTGGAGACTCTATCAAAATATTGGTGTTGACCTAATTGAATATTTTTTTAGGAAAACGGTTCAAACCATTTCATTAAAATCCCAAAAGTGGGAGGGTCAGAAATCAAAGCTAGACAAACCCTAGCTATGATTAAGGATGACAATCAAAGGACCCTAAAAAAAACTGATTAGTAGCATTCATACATTTTAAAAAACATAGATTATAAACAGAAAAGATTACATTCAAACCTAACCATCACATCCTGGGATTTTCGCATGCCATCTATTTTCATTGAGATGCATTCTTCCCCTTCCCCTTCCACTTCCCCTTCCTCTTCCTCTTCCTCTAACGATAAAAGGAGATTGTATTGAAAAGGATGATGAGTATTGTTGATTCTCATTTTGAATTCTCTCTTTGTACGTGCCCGTTCTGATTTGATAGAAATAATTATTTCTGAGAATTTCAGGGCTTTTACCTTTGTTATCTTCAACTTGATTTTATGTATTCTTGTCTTCATTATCTTCAACTTCGGCTTTAGACTCCACATCGGTTTTGGAATCTTCTTTATCGGCTTTAAAATTCTCTGTTTCAGCTTTGAAATTCTGGATATTTTTCTCTTGAGTTTTCTCAACAACAACTTGATGTTCATCTTCCCTTTCCATGCTGATCCTTCGCATTACAAAAAATTTTATTTTCCTCTTCACATTGATTCCCTTTACTTGCTTTCTTTCGCTGCTTTCCTTTTTCTCAAAATAATTCTTTCTTACTTCCTCTGCATTTTCCTCATTTTTGTCTTTTTTTATCACTATCCTTAACTTCCACAATATATTCTCCCATTCTTGATTCTTCCGTTTCATTGTCCTGCTATTTTGCTTCCCAGGCTTTCATGATTTTCTATTCTTCCTCAATTGCTTTGGTACATTTAGTACTAACATGTTGAAAAGTATTGCAGAAAGAACATTTGTTTGGCCTCCATTCATATGAGATTTCCATGACTATGGGCTTTCCATTCCTATCAACAACTGTCATATTTTTTGGCAGTGTACTTTGAGGATGCACTTCAATGCTTATTCTAGGAAAAGTAAGGTGCTCTCCTTCCTCTATAATTGGGTCCATATATAATGGTTTCCCCAATAGACTAGCAAAGTGACTTAGAGCTTCTACATTATACATGTGTGCTGGGATGTTCCTAAGTTTAAACCATATTTGGGCTGTTTACTTTGACTTGCTTAGAAGGCTCAATTCTTCAGACCATCTCTCCAACTTCATACAGTTAGATCCAATATAAGTATGCCCAATTTTCAGAATATCATCCAAGTTCATTCCCTTTTTGAATTGTAGAAAATAGAGATCATGGATATTTGCAGAAACATTCTCCAGTCCCTTCTATCCCATTGTTTCATTAGTGATTCCTTAGTGTTTGAAAAAGATACACGGTTTTTTCCTATGTAGTTCCCAACAACTACATTTTCCCATTCTTTGACGCATTTCTCCTCCATTTCAATGGGAAATTTAAATTCAAAAGGAGATTTGAGAATCTCAACTTTTGTTTTAAACTCACCCAAGTAGATTTGACCTTTGTATGAATGATCTTCTGCTTTCTTTTCTGCGTTCTTTTTCCAAACTTCATTTACCTTTCAATTGGAATTACTCCTGATAGTATAGATCTTTGATTTTGGAGACTTTATTAGCTCCCTCATTGTTTCCACTGACCAGTTACTATCTTTTCATATTCTTTCTTCTTTAATAGGTTCTAATCTTGAAGATAATGTATATTCATTTGGACGGTTTTTTGCTCTATTTTTTATTTGTTGAGCACAATCTCTCATTTCTTTTCATGCATCAGTAGCTTTGTGATTTGATTTTTAAGTCCAAAGAGGTTTTCTCTTTCATTATACCCAATCTTCCATATTCTTTCATTTTCCCCCTGTTTTCCCACTGCATTTTCATCAGAATTTATATCAGTAATTGGTTCTTTATCTTTGCTGCATTCCTGTTTTCCATGAATATTTTTTTCAGCAATCCTATCGATTTCTTTTTCAGCTACCTCCCTTAAACCTTCCATCACAAATTCTGACTTCCTTATTCTTATTGCTTTTCTTTCTTCCTCATTTGATGAATAGTAGAACACAACAACAAAACAGAGCAATAATAGAGTAGGGTACACTAGAAACCCTAACTATTACAGAACATGGTAAGCTAGAAACTCTAACCTTCCAATCAAGCTTTGTAGATGAATAAACAACCTAGTTATTAGAGTCGATATTGATAGAGATTAATCCCATGGTTATTATTGATAAACAATGTTACAATATATACTAGTCAAAAGACTCTTAATAAGGTAAACCACTAATCTAGGAATCTAAACAAGGTAACCCACTAATCGAGGAATCTAAACAAGGTAACAAGATATATACAATATACTAATACACCCCCGCAGTCGAAACGGGAGATTCTCGGACGCTGAGACTGTCTCTGAAATCTTCAAATAGTATGCGCGGAAGTCCTTTGGTGAATATGTCAGCGATTTGAAAATGAGAAGGCATATGAAGAATGCGAACTTTACCTCTATCTACTTTTTCCCTTACAAAGTGTATGTCCATTTCGATGTGTTTGGTACGTTGATGTTGGACCGGATTTTGGGAGAGATAAATCGCACTTATGTTGTCGCAGTAGACCAGTGTGGCTTTGTCCAATGAGATACGAAGTTCTAACAATAAATTGCGAAGCCAACAGGATTCGGAGACAACATTGGCAACTCCTCTATATTCAGCTTCAGCACTAGAACGAGAAAGTGTGGATTGCCGTTTTGACGACCAAGACAGAAGATTATCGCCTAGGAAGACGCAATAGCCAGATGTAGAGCGACGGGTATCTGGACATCCTCCCCAGTCTGCATCAGTATATGAAACGAGTGTAGACAGTGAGGATTTGTAAAGATGAAGGCCATAGTGCTTTGTACCCTGTAAGTATCGAATGATTCTGTGTAAGGCAGCCAAGTGAGCCTCTTTCGGATCATGCATGTGGAGGCAAATTTGCTGGACTGCATATGAAATATCAGGACGTGTGAAAGTAAGATACTGTAGTGCTCCGGCTAAACTTCTGTAATGAGTGGGGTCAGAGACTGGTGGACTAGTTGATTTTCCAAGTTTGCCATTTGTATCGACCGGCGTTTGTGTTGATTTGCAAGTAGACATTCCAGCACGATCAATAATTTCTTCAGCATATTTCTTCTGACTAAGACAAAGTCCATCCTTAGTATACGATACAGCAACTCCCAAGAAATAGCTTAATTTACCTAAATCCTTCATAGCAAATTCTGCGCCTAAGCTTTTCATGAGAGTCTGACGTAACTGATCAGACGAAGCCGTAATGATAATGTCATCAACATACAAGAGTAGATAGGCAATTTCGGACCCATGTTGATAGATAAAAAGCGAATGATCAGTCGTGCTGTGTGTAAAACCGATTGTAGAGACAAAATCTGCAAACCTTTGATACCAAGCACGAGGAGCTTGTTTTAAGCCGTATAAAGATTTGCGCAATAAACAAACATGGTCGGGAAAGATTTTGTCTCTAAAACCGAAAGGCTGATGCATGTAAACTGTTTCGTTGAGATTACCATGTAAAAATGCATTCTTGACGTCCATTTGGTGAATGGACCAAGACTTCGATAAAGCAATGCTCAGAACAGTTCGTATGGTGGCTGGTTTGACAACAGGACTAAAGGTTTCTTCACAATTGATTCCAATCTGCTGAGACCTGCCATCACCAACAAGACGGGCTTTATGCCTCTCAAAAGAGCCGTCAGAGTTAGTTTTATGCTTAAAAATCCACATGCATCGTATAATATCAACACCCTGAGGACGCGGAACCAAGTCCCAAGTCTTATTACTAATTAAAGCGTTAAACTCATCGTCCATGGCGGCTTTCCAATTCGGGTCTGATAAAGCTAACTTTGGGTTTTTGGGAATAGGCGATGGAGATGTGAGTGTGTTTAGATTGAAAATGCGTTTTGGACAGACAATCCCATCCATTGCGCGGGTTCGTATTGTCCGTGTTGGATTGATGATGGTTGGTGAATGATTTGGACGGTTTGGTCTTGTGGACGGGCTGGTCGTGTTTGGGTTTGGGCCTGGTGAAGTGGTGATGGGTGATGGTGGGTTTGGTGGAGTGTGTTGAGTTGATAATGGGCTCGGTAATGGAGTGTTGTTTGGTGGGGAAATGGACTCGGTGATGGGCGGGGTTTGGATGTGTATTGGGATGGTTATTGGTTCGGATTGAGATGGGTGAGTTGAGTTTGGGTTTTGGACAAGAGAAAAGGGAAATTTTGTTTCGTCAAAAATGACGTGACGAGAGATGATAAATCTTTTTGAGGCTGGGTCGTAGCATTTGTAGCCGCGATGATTAGAGGGGTATCCTAAAAAGACACAAGGGGTAGAGCGTTTATGAAGTTTGTGAATAGTGGTTGGAGGAAGAAGAGGATAGCAAAGACAACCGAAAATTTTTAGGTGAGAGTAAGAAGGAGTTCGGTTATATAGAAGTTGAGTGGGTGAGAAATTTCGAATTTGTTTATTTGGAAGAATATTTAGGAGATAAGTGGTCATTTCGAGGGCGTGATGCCAAAAATTTAACGGGAGAGAAGCATGAGTAAGCAATGTTCGAATCATGTTATTTATGGTGCGTATTTTTCTTTCTGCTTTACCATTTTGAGGAGAAGTATAGGGGCAAGAGAGGCGAAATTGTAGACCATTTTTGTCACAAAATGTACGAAATTGACTGTTGTTATATTCAGTTCCGTTGTCACATTGGATTGTTTTAATGGGCTTTTGAAATTGTGTTTGAATTTGATTTTGAAGTGTAGAGAAGACGGAGAATACTTGGGATTTGT
Source organism: Impatiens glandulifera (assembly GCF_907164915.1). Taxonomy (NCBI): domain Eukaryota; kingdom Viridiplantae; phylum Streptophyta; class Magnoliopsida; order Ericales; family Balsaminaceae; genus Impatiens; species Impatiens glandulifera. The sequence goes on along the minus strand of NC_061862.1, from coordinate 128,827,953 downwards.
TTCCAATTGGAAAAGTCCAAAGGAAATTTGTGTAATCATCAAGAAACAGAATATAGTATTTATGTCCATTTGTACTTAGCACAGGCGACGTCCACAAATCACTATGAATAATATCGAATGGGGAAGTAGTATAAGAGACAGAATTGGTAAATGGTAACTTAACTTGTTTACCAAAGATGCAAGACTCACAGAGTTTAGACCCTAAAACGGGCTTACAAGAAATAGAATTTGATTTATTGAGAGAATGCAAAATATCGACACCGGGGTGTCCTAATCTATTATGCCATAAATTTGACGAAATTGCAGTAAACGAAGAATTAGTTGGGGGTTTTTGGCTTTGGCTCGACAGAGAGAGTGGGTAGAGATCCCCCGAGCTATTGTTCCTCATGATAACCTTCCCCGTCTGGAAATCCTTTACAGAAAAACCAAGTGAGTCAAATTCTACAGAGACGTTGTTATCACGAGTAAACCGACGAATAGATATAAGATTTTTAATGAGTTTGGGAGCATGTAGAACATTGTTCAGAAGTAAGGGTGGTAAGGGTGGTTTTAAGTTAGTTTTACCAATACCGCGAATCGGGATTTCCTGTCCACTCCCAACAATGATATTTTTAACACAATTTAAATTAGAATAAGGCGAGAGACTACCTGAGTTGGGTGTCATGTGTGAAGTTGCTCCCGAATCCATGTACCAAGTATCGTCAGGCGGAGTAAGGGATAAAGTGTGCATCGCCTGATTGATATCGGTTGCAACGTAACTTTGGGGCTGCTGCTGGCTCGTCTCAGCCATGTAGGCCTGCTGTGGCCGAGAACCGAGTACGCCTGCTCCTGCTGTCCGAGTGTGTTGCTGCTGATAGCCAGAACCGCGCCAGGAGGCGCCTTGTTGCTGTTGACCAGATGCGTGCCAGGGGGCGCTTTGCTGCTGCGGCCAGATCTGTTGTGTCGGGTAGGGACAAGGGGGTGCTGTCCAGCCCGCAGGCGCCCACTGTGCCCATTGCTGTTGGCCAGGAGGTGCCCAGAATTGCTGCTGCTGGTGGTATGTGCGGCTGGTGTTGCGACCGCGTCCTCTGCCGCGCTGGCTGCGTCCTCGGCCCTGGCCGGCCTGTTCCTGCGCGCTAGAGGTGCCCTGCTGCTGCTGCTGGCCGGTAGCACGGGCTGATTGGCTAGAGTTGTTTCCACGGCCTTGGCTACGATCGTCCGAGGCAATAAAAGAGGTGTTTGTGTGGACGAATTCATCCTTCCTTGTTTCAACAAGGAGCAAATCAGATCTAGCATCGTAGAAAGATGGGAGAGGCTTCTTTTGACCTATTATGGTGGCGATTGTTTCGTAGTTTTCATTCAAACCCCCAAGTAGACGCAACACCAGTCGATTTTCAGAAACGGGGCAATCAACATTAGCAAGTTGATCCGCAATCATCTTCAATTCAGTGCAATAAGCACTCATGTTTGGGAAATCATTGAGACGAATTTGAGAAAACCTATTTTCAAGATACATAGCGCGAGAACCTGTGTTATCTTGAAATATATTCGCTAAACGTTCCCAAGCCTGAGCAGCCGTCATACCAGGTTTTTGGATCGTGTTTAGTAGATCCTTGGATATTGTTCCAAATATCCATTGCTTGACAAGGGCGTCAAGGCGTTTCCACAGAAGAGAGTCGGTCTCGGAAGATGTTGAAGGTGTTTCGGAGGCGTTGGGAGTTTTTGGTTTGAGATGTTCGTAAACATTGTGAATCAAGCAGTGGTTTTCGAGAAGGTCTGCCCAAGAGAGATATTCCTCGCTACCCATCTCTAGGGTGATAGGAATTATGGAGCGGAGATTGTTAACAGAGAAAGCAGAGTGGTATTGAGAAACAGACATGGTGGTGGGCGTCTGACTTTGATTGGAGGAGGAGTCTGAATTAGTAGGTGGGACAGACATTAGAAGTTTGTGCGTGAGGCAGCAAGGTGGGAGGAAGAGAAAAAAAATTCGATTGATGATCTTGAGAGGATCTTTACTCTGATACCATGATAGAGATTAATCCCATGGTTATTATTGATAAACAATGTTACAATATATACTAGTCAAAAGACTCTTAATAAGGTAAACCACTAATCTAGGAATCTAAACAAGGTAACCCACTAATCGAGGAATCTAAACAAGGTAACAAGATATATACAATATACTAATAGATATCATGTTGTTCGTGTTGATTGTGTCGATTGTGCTGATCGTGCCGATTGTGTCGATCGTGCCGATTGTGCCGATCGTGCCGATTGTGCACACGTTCTTGAATTGACAAGAGACTTTGAGCGACTAGCAATCGCGACTACAACAAGCGAAATCTTGTCCTTGATACCGTACCGATCGTGTTGTTTTTCCGTTCTTGCTGATCGTGCCGATCGTGCCGTGAAATCTCCAGAGGTTTCTTCGACCTAATTGAATCTTATTTAAATGTATAGTCAAACATTTTAGAAAACTTAAGTTTTTGCCTTGAGAGCATCATTTCCAGTTCTATATCTATTAAGGTTTTGGGGAGAGACTGAATGTTATATAAACTCATGTCATAAACCTAGTTTGTCATAGTGTAATCTTTGTTCTAATCTCCTTAATAATATTCTCTCTTTCTAGTTGACGTTGTTGGTTCCGATTATCGAATCTTCTAAAAACAATGATGAAGAAAGGAAAATAAGTAAAATATGGGAAAAACAATAATAAATATGTTTAAGAGGAAAAAGTTTAAAAGACTTAAGTGTTGTATTTCAACATTTGCAAACAACTCTTTTAAAGGAGTATATAAGGTCAGAAACCTTAAACTACTTATACACACAAGCCCAAACCCGATAATAATTAAAGACCCTAATTGGATAAAAAAATAAAAACAATAACATTTAAGTTGCTGACAATCAATGTTTAGACTCACAATCTCCCCAGTAAACTTGATTTGTTTTTAGATTCTTCATGCCGAGCAGCTCTCGCATCTCCGCGAATTTGACTCTTGCTAGCCCCTTGGTGAGAACTTTTGCACGTTTCTCTTCGATGCTTATGAACTCTACGACAATTTATCAGTTCTCAACACATTCATAGATAAAGTAGAACTGAGTGTCGATGTGTTTGTTGCGTCCATGAAACATCAGGTTCTTCATTAATGATATTGCGGGCTTGTTGTCGACATAAAGGGTTACCGACCTCAGCTCGTATCTGAGCACCTCGCTCATCAAGCTTCTTAGTCAAAGTACTTGACATGACGTTACACAAGTTGTCATGAACTTCGCTTCACATGAAGATAAAACAACATTTTATTGCTTATAAGATTGTCAAGTGATCAGATATCCGTTGAGATAAAAGACCATCCCTCTGGTGCTTTATACGTCATCTATGTCAAAGTCTAGGTCGTTGTCAGTAAAACCAACGAGATTTTCAACTTCTCGTATTTTATTTAACTAAATCCCATAGCTCATTGTTCATTTCACGTAACGAAGAATGTTCTTTACTATCGGTTGGTGTAGAGTGGTAGGTTGCTCCATGTATTGATTTACTATGCCAACTGTGTAAGAGAAATTGGGTCGAGTGTGCATCATATACTTGAGACACCCGATGATACACATATACTCCTTTGGATCCACTAAACTTTCTTCCATATCCTTTTCGAGCTGCAACATTCTCGGGTTGCAATCCTCTATTGTGAACTACTTCAAAACCTTCTTTGCATAAGCCACCTGCTTCACCTCGATGTTATCTTTCTTATGGTCCACCTAGCTACCAAGGTAGTAAAGAGTAACCCGAGATCACTCATCTCGAACTCCTTCATCATATACTTTTGAAACTCCTCAACGCCCTTGATTCTTGATCCTGTCACGATCAACTCGTCGACATATACGTCAATGATGAGTACTTCTTCTCCATGACTCCTTGTGTACACAGTCTTCTCTTGAGAACACTTCACAAAGTCGAGACTCATCATTCTCTTGTTGAGGTAATTGGTTCACGTCTTGGTGCTTGACGTAGTCCGTAAAGAGCCTTGTATAGTTTGTACACCCTGTGCTCTTTATTTTTGATAATCAATCATGCATATACATCATAATGTTTTAGATATAAAGAAGAAAAGAAAGAAAAATAACTTTAATAAAATTGGTAATATTTATGTTTGAAGAATTTATAATTAGAATTTGATTAACAGTTATATTATTACAAAGAAACATGTTAGTAGAGTATAATATTTAGGTAAACATAAAACTTAATATTGATATAAGAATAATTATAAAATCTTATGAAAGTTACGAATTTATATGTTTGTCAAAATAAAGTAACCATAATAAAGTTTCCATCTTATAAGAATTCATATTTAATAATAAATTTATTTTTATTTTCGTTCCATAAAATGAGGCATGGAAGTGAGACATTACAAGTAAATTTCGAGAGTTACGAATAAAGCTGGATTATCATGTTTTGTTTGCTTGAAACTAGGCTTTATATATTTTATTCCATTTGACAAGTTAGTTTTAAAAAAATAAATTAGATGAATATTAACTTAATTTAGAAATGAAATCTATGATTGTTCTGATTTTTAAATTCAAATTTAACTGGTGCTTTAATTAATTTTGAAAAAAATGGTAAATTATCGTTAAATTAGTCTACGAGAGTTCAGATTTAATTAAAATATAATTAAAATATTTATTAATATGTTTTGATACTATTATGGCTATATATACTCCCAAAAATTAAAAAGAAATTCAACAACGACAAATTAACTCAATATACATGAGAATTTATCTTTCTTTTCTTTGTGTACAAGTAACATGAGAATTTAACCCTAAAGCAAGGGAATATTTTGACACAATGAATCATTTTTAAGTATGTTTGAGGGACATTTTGTCCCACTTCACAAGGGACCTCACAAACGAGTCTAAGGCATCCCTTGTCTTTATATCACTACATATGCCACCTTCAATTTCTTAATGTGTTCAAAGAAAGTTATGTACGTGTCATTAAATATATTGTTTTTTTTTATTGTTGATTAATTTAAGTTTATTAATTAATGAGGAGGGATAGGGAGAGAGAATTTTGATGAGAGAATGACGTGTCACCACATCACTGGCCGAATAAATGATAAAGAGTGAGGGGAGAGAGAAAATTTATTATTTTTTCAGCGAATCCACGTTATTCCCTCTCAAATTTCATCCCTCAAATTCTCTCACCCAGTCATTTCTCTTAATCTATATATATATATAATGATGCTTAATTTTTAAAGTGTCCGGATTGCCGGGTCGAGAGATGTGATTAATTTGGATATTTGGGTCGGATTGGGGGTTAACCCGTTGTTAAATTTAAAACGGTTAAAAATAAAATTAAAAATACTAAAGGTATGTTTTGAACTTGCAACCTAACAACACAAGTACAACTCTTTAACCAACTAGGCTACAAAGACTTTATATTTTAAATTCAACACCAAATTTGATAAACGCAGGACGTTTTAATATTAATATAAGTTCAATTTTTTAACTAACTAATATATAATGATGTTGAGTAAATGGATATTTAGGTCGGATTGTGGGTTGACTCACCCATAAACTTAAAACGGTTAAAAATAAAATAAAAAACGTTATCCGTAATTTTTTTTCACGATTTTTATATTATTTTTCGTGCAAATGCACGGGCTAAATGCTAGTTAATTTTAATAACAATTGTGTGCATAAAATATTAATGGTTATATATTCGATTCTAACTAAAAACGTTTTAATTTTAAGTAGAATAATTTTTTGTTTTATTTTTTAATTTAACAATCCATAAAAATGATATTTACTCTTATTTAAGGCGTTTATGTAAAAATCGAATACGTGACTTGTTCTCTTAAAAACCACTATTGTATGTGTAGTAGTTTAAATGAATTCATTACGACAATTTACCCTAATCTCCTAAATTAGAAAATACATATATATATATATATATATATATATATATATATATATATATATATATTTAAAACTTTCTTTAGCTATTGCTAATATATTTGGAGATCGGACTAGCTACTAGTAAGTATAGTCTTTGCCTGACACCTTTCTCCCTAGATTGTGGTTTGACTTTGAATTACCTGTCTTTTATTCAAACTACATGTCACATTATCATTGTTATCTATTTCTACTATTTTATTTATAGGCTATTTTATCATTCAAATCTAAAAAAATAATCAAAAGGGTTTCTATTTTCTTTTGTTGATGATATGGTCCCAAACACACTACAACAAAATATACTTTCAGTAACCCATAATTGCCAACGCTTAATAAGTGTGTTGGCAAAAATCAGAAGAAAAAATGTTTTGCCAACCTTTAAGTGTTTATGACAACCTTTATTATTTTTATTTATATTTAAAACACCTTCAAACAATAATTAGATAGTATTTTATTTTAATATATTTTTTTTTCTCTATTTTACTTATTTTTGTTAATTTTAATTTTAATTTTATAAATAAAATTAAAATTAAATTGTATATTTCTTTTTATCTCAAAGATCACATTTATTTATATTTTGAATTAATTAAATATAATTTTATTATTAATATTAAATTAATTAAATAAAATTAATATTAGATGAAATATAATAAATAATTTCTTTAAATAAATAATATAATAAATTAACTATTAAATAATCAAGTTCAAAATAAATGTATTTATAATTTAATAAATTAAATTAAAAAAAAATAACTTTATAATTTAATTTGAATATTTTCTATTTGAATTCTTAAACCCGTCTTTATTTATTAATAATTAATGAAGTTAGGTTAAATGGAATTGAGAAGTTTTCTCAATCTCTCTGGTGTTCGTTCTCCCAATCTCTCGGTGTTCGTTCTCCTCAATCTCTCGGTGGTTGTTCTCCTCAATCGCGCCATCACCAGCATTGCTCCCGTAGCTTCCTTACCTTGATTTGGTATTCTAATTTAGCTAGTGAAGATTAGAGAGAGAAGAGGTCATTTATGGAATTCAGGGGTGATGACGAAGACGAAGAACTTTCTTCCGCTTCATGGAGAGGGGAAGAAGAGGTCACCAGCTAGCAAGTTTGGAAAATCTCATCACATGATTCCGATGATTTGCTTAGATCCCGAACTCCGTTATAGTTTCCAGCGTAACTTCTAGGTCTCTCTTTCACTCGCTCTATCTCTTTCTACATTATTAACGAATATGTTGCGGCAATATGTTGATTTAGGATATTAATTGTTGTTAGAGGGTATGAAATTGACAAAAATATGTTGTGATCCGAAACCCTCCCTTGCTGTCCCTGCCGTCCGAAACCCTTTCTGAAGCCGCTCCCCTCCTACAGCTGTCGGCTTACAGTTTCAATGAGAGCAGACCAAGTCTATATCATTCTCCTCATCTATTTCGCACCTTCTTCTATCAATCTTATCTAGTCTTAATCAATTGTATTTGTTATGATAATGCAGGGAAAACATATGGCAAACAGAGCTGTTTTCAATCCAACATTCTCCCTAAATCTATGGTAAGGTAATGAATTTTGATTTTATTAGACTTGAATATGTGAGAAAAAGAAAGGGATAATGTAGTTTTTATATAAAATGGGATAAAGGGAGTACATGCTATACTACAGATATTTAAATTTGATTGTTTTTACCCCTATATTTTGCAGGCGCAAAACAATGATTATATTTTCAAGTTGTATTTTGTTTGGTCTATCACTTTCAGTAGTGTTATCTTGTCCCTCCATTGTGATGATTTCATATCAAAAACATGAAGTCAAGTTTCTCAAATGAGTTTTGGAGTCTTTTATTCTGTTTTGTTTAGTAATGAGATTCTGAAATTGATTTACAATCTTTTATTTTCTTGTGAAGCTAGTTAACTGGTTAGTTTTCTTGTAAAAATATGTTGATTTCTCTCTAATGGGGTTAATTTACGGTTAGGATTGGGCTGGCTTATGTTCTCTGCAGCGGTAGTTTAGTTGCTGCCTTGTTTCTAAACGACAAACCTTCTGTTGCATCTTCTGCTGCACTATTTGGATTGATTAGCACTATGCTTTCAGCTCTTGTCCAAAACTGGACAACTTACAACAATAAGTTGACAGCTATTGCAGTTTTAGTATCTGTTTCGATAATCAATATTGTAATGGGTCTTGCTGCTGTTTTCTTTTGGGATTTGTGCTGCTGTTTAAACATCAACTTGGAAAATGACTCAAGGAAAATGTGCTTTCTTTGAGTATGAAGTAAAATGTTCTGCCAAGTTCATATTCGTGGAATTGTGAGTCTTGGATCCTTTGTTTACTTTTTCTTTTGTTTTTCTTATCTGATTTAGGTTTGTTTGTTGTGTGTAGAATGATGGGGACTGCTGTGGCTGTTTGTTGTGGTGTTAATATAAGGGAGTATTGTTGGTGGTGTAAATATTTGGATTATGTTCCTTCCAAATGGTGGAGCTGTAATGGAGATCAAATGAAGTGTGAGGTATTAATATAGTGATTTGGGATTAATAATTAATTAATGATTGAAAATGTTTGTTCTAAAAATGCAGATGGGTGTGAGTACATGGCAATTGACACTGACTTGCATGAGTAGTAGTGATAGGTATATGAACTTTCCATTCACCAATATACCACAAGCTAGTCCAGGATTTGTGTGATATGATATGCTCCTCTCCTTTTTTAGGATTCTTCCTTTTCTTTCTTTGTATAAGAATTTGTGACAAATGACATGCACTTAGGTTATCTAGCAGTTTAATTTGACTATATACAGCAGTTTTATATAGTTAATGACATGCTCTTGGAAAATTGATTAAAGAGGCTGAACATCTAGACTGATTTGTTTGCAGTAGAGAAACTGTCACTGATTTTGTTATGTTTTCAGTAAAATACGGTTGTGGGCTGAAGACAATACTCAAAATGGGTGGAGCACTGAGAAATAGAAGACTTCAAGCTAAAAGGCACTGGGAAATAAAAGATTGTCCAAGCTGTTATGCCGTAAATGATGGATAGTCGTTTAAGGATTCTGTGTGAAAGTGTAAGAGAAAATAGTAAAGTTCGAACTAACTATTTGAAAATTAATGCATTTTATTTACATAAATATATCAAGAAGTTAACTAATTAATGTTTTTTTTTAATTTAATTATTTAAGTTTTTTTATTATCTATGAAATGTTGGTGTTTTTATTTAATTTATAAAAAAAAATATTAAAACATCTAAAAAAAATGTAGAAATAAAAATAATTAATAAAATTTTAAGAGAATTGTTAAAAAAAATAGTTTAAAAATAAACTAGACTAATGGCGACGTTTGAGTTACTATTACCAACGCTTAAATAAGCGTGGTTATAAGTCCCTGCCTTTTGGCAACGCTTATATTAGTAGTACCGACGCTTAAATAAGCGTTGTTAAAACTTGCGCCCACCCTGCTTTCGGCGACGCAAGAATAAGTGTCGGTAATATTTTTGGCGACGCTTTTAAGGGTTGGCAGAAATCTTTTTAAGCGTCGCCATAAGTCTTTTTTGTTGTAGTGACATTCTAACGTACAAACATTGTGGTCATAAACTTGCACTTACCACTAAGCTGAACATACTTTTCTATGTGTTTTTAGTCCAAAACTATTTTATTGTTTTGCTATATATATTTAGTATGTGTTTAATTTATGAAATTTGATAATGTTTGATTTAGCCCTAATGAGATTTCAAACATTTTCGACTGTGTTTGATCTAGTGTTTTAATTTCTACATGTTTTGATTTCTTTTTCAATTCAAACATGTTGAATTAATTGGGGTGTTAGTTGGTCTAATAGTATTTTGATAGTTGAATTTTCTTTCAAATTAGTGTGTTTCATATTAATATTAATTTTTTTTTAACAAAAACATCTAATGAACAATGCATATTTTGTCGAATTTAGAGAAATTTGAATATTTTGGTGGACATTTTATTAAAGACAAATATTCTAGCTCAATAAAGTATATATATATATGTTAAAGTTATGGGTCATTTTACTGAATGATTGGTTTATTTACATTTAATGTTTATTTATTAGTCATTTTTCAATGCATCATTTGGTAAATGAAAATAAAAGTGTAAAAGTTGAGTGTCCAAAATAGAGGTCTTGGGGTGCTGGATATTTCCACATTTAATATCAGAATTTCATCAAAATGGTTTAATTTGTGGCGGTTCACAAACCAATTAAATAGTTTATTGCTTATATTTTTGGAAATGTTGTTTGTTTTGTTTTGGTAAATAAACGAGACCATATTTTTACTACATTACCAACAATTATTTGTAGTCAACATTGGACAACCCGCCGTAAAGAAAATGATTAATTCAATATGATTTCTAACAAATAATAACATGAAATTTCATATGAGAAACAATAGATATTTTTTGACTAATAATTAATATAAATGAAATAAAATATGTTTATTGGAGATCTACTGATTGATTTAAAAATAATTTTTATTCAATTTATTTATTATATGAATCTAAATTCATATAAAAAGTTTTAATTTATTTAAATACAAATTAAAAATGAAAATTAAGAGGTATTGTTTGTTTTTTTCATTATTTAAATAATTTAAAAAATCAAACATTATTTCACTCTATCTCTCTTTTAACCCATTACTTAATTTATTAATAAAAATACTAAAATATTTTATATTTAAAATTAATATTTTTATTTATTTATATATATCAATAATTTTTTCATCTCCTAATAATCATTACCTATCATATATTTTTTTCAAAAAATATATATATATATATATATATATATATAATATAATATAATATAATATAATATAATATAATATAATATAATGATACTTAATTTTTAAAGTGTCTGAATTGTCGGGTCGAGACGTAGTTAATTTGGATATATATGTGAGAGTAAATGAATAGTTAGGTCGGATTGTGGGTTTATCCGTCTATAAACTTAAAACGGTTAAAAATAAAATTAAAAATGATATAGGTATATTTCGAACTTGCAATCTAACCAAACAAATATAACCCTTTAACCAACTAGAATAATAAGACTTTATATTTTAAATCCAACACCAAATTTAATGAACGCGAGACGTTTTAACAATATAAGTTCAACTTTTTAACTAACTAATCTATATATATAATGATGCTTAATTTTGAAAGTATCCGGATTATCGAATCGAAAACTGTGATTAATTTAAATATACATGTAAGAGTAAATTAAAAATGTTATCACATTTTAATCGTAATTTTTTTTCTTTCTCATTTTTATATAATTAATCGTGCATTTAACTGCATACTATTTAAATAATTTTTTACCCAGTTATCCAAAGAGAAAGAGAATAATAACATAAGTTTTATATTTAAGGCAGGCAATGATTCATATTTCATACACACGTGTTAGAAGGGTCCCACGTGCGTGGTTATTGTCGGATTTGATTACTTCTAACAATGGACAAGTGTCATCACTATCATTCTTCAACACCGTCTTCGACCCAAAAAGTTGTTTGAGGAACCGGTTTTGCCGAAACCGTGTCTATTTGACGTTCAAATTACTCAATTCGAGGATCACAAACCAATTTTTAATGATTATTTATCTTCTTCTTCTTTCATTTTTTTTATCGATTTTGCAACCCAACGGATCTTATAATTATCATTGCTAGTTCTGGGATTAAGTGTAGGTTTTGTAAATAAAATCAGATTTGGAATTGAATGAAGACTTTTTGCAACTAATGCAAGGAATGTCAATTTCGAGAATACATGATCTTATTATGAGTTGATAAGACATTGTTTGTTTTTATTGAAATATTATTATAATTTGTATACTGAGTTGTTTTTACGAATTATGTTTAAAGAAATTATAGGAATCAAAGATTACTTATAAGATCTCATTGTTGTACTGTGTATATAAAAGAAAAGTTTAAATGATTAGGTTAGTATTGTTTAGAAATTGTAAAAGTTGTCAAATCCTACACAATTATACGTTTAGATTTCTTTTAAAAATGTTATAATTAATAAAAAGTTACTGTCGTTTAGAAATGGTAATACTTTAAGTTATACAAGATAGAATAAATGATAAGTATAGATAATTGAATGAGAGAGAAAAAAAGATAATATGAATAATGGTAAAAGGGAAATTATATTTTTTATATGTGTATTTGATATTACATCAACACTATTTATATACATTACATTCATTGAAAGATTAAAAGAATAAATGACAACACTAATGATATACAAGATTCAATGTGTTGAAAAACAACGTCATTTATTAATTGGCAGACCCTACCCTTAAAGCATCTCTAACGCATGACCTGTGCCCGCATCGGACAGCGTGGAAAAGGGCAGGTCATTGGTTTTTTTCATTTTTTGCATTGGAGATAAAAGCAAAAAGAGGGCAGTGCCCTCTATGCCGGTCATGCCCTCTTCTGACTTTTTCATAATTATATAATATAATATATTATATAATATAGGATTATTAGTTATATATTTAATTATAATATTTTTTCCTATTATTTTTAAGTAACATTATTATAATAACGTTAAATAAATATATATTTAAAGTTTTATTATAAGATAGGAATATTAATTATATATTAAATTATAATAATATTAATTATATATTAAATTATAAAAATATTATAATATATTTTAAATTATAAAAATATTTTATATTTTATTATAATATAGAAATATTAATTATATATTCTCAAATTTTCCTATAATATAGAAATATATGTTATATATTCTCAAATTTATTCTTGTAATTGTAAATTAATATATTTTTCTATTAATTATATTAACATGTTTTATATCGTTATAAATTATATCCGTTATAAAATATTTTCTATTAATTATATTAATATGTTTTAAGGGTGAAATTTTCAAATTCTCCTATAATATATATAATACAGGAATATTATTTATATATTTAATTAATAAATATATATTTTAAATAAATTAATATATTTTTTATTAATTATATTAACACGATCTCAAATTTTCCTATAATATAGGAATATTAGTTATAATATTCCTATATTATAAATTAGTTATTTATTTAAAATAGTATAAATAAAATTTATTATTTAGATAAGAGGGCGGGCGGAAGCATTGGAGTGTTTTGGCCAAGTACAATGTCTTTCTGCTGATGTGGAATATTGATTTCACAAAATAAGAGGGCAGAGGGCTTGTGCGCTGCTGATGCTCTTACTAGGTGTAGACGTTTTCTTGGGAATGAATGAGACTTTATGTTTTCTAATCTCCTTGGAATGTAAAAAGGCATCATTATCTTTAATAGCCTCCATATCTTTAATACCCTCCCGCAAACGAAACAGGAAGACACACACCGTGAGCTTGTCATGGAGAAAAATAAACCAAGGTGATGACAATCTTTTCGTAAATATGTCAACAATTTGATCATGAGTCGGGACATACTGAATAAGTAGAGATTTTTGAGCCACTTTCTCCCTAACAAAGTGGAAATCAATCTCAATATGTTTTGTACGAGCATGAAACACTTGATTTGCAGAGAGAAATGTTGCGCCGATATTATCACACCACCAAGTCGGTGGATGGATTGATGGAATTCGTAATTCACTTAAGAAAGATTGAAGGCAACAAAGTTCGGTAGTGGCATGAGCTAAGGCTCGAAATTCAAATTCAGTACTTGATCGAGCAACAACATACTGCTTTTTGGAGTTCCACGAGATGAGGTTATTACCAAGAAAGATACAATATCCTATAGTGGATCGACGATCGTCAGGACAACCTGCCCAATCAGCATCAGAATAGGTCTCCAGGGTGATGGATGCCGATGGACGAAAGACAAGCCCATGGTGTGGAGTATGATGAAGATATCGTAATATACGTTTGACCGCAACACAATGGGTGGATGTTGGAGAGTGAATGAATTGAGAAACATGATTGACCGTAAATACAATTCAGGACGAGTGAGAGTTAAATATTGTAGAGCTCCCACAATACTTCTATATAAGAAGGGATCAAAAAGGGGATCACCATAATATCTAGAAAGTGAAGAACCAGTAGAGACGGGATAATTAAGTGGTTTGGAGTATTGCATGTCAGCCCTAATAAGAAGGTCCTGAATATATTGTGATAGACTCAAAAAGAGCCTATCAGATGAGCGAGAAACTTCAACACCGAGAAAATAATGGAGTTGTCCAAGGTCTTTAATTGGGAAGTTGTCTTGTAGGAGAGAAATGATTGTAGACAGATGTGAGGCTGAGTTTCCCGTAAAGATAATGTCATCTACGTACACAAGGATATATGCAGTGATTATACATGTATGATTGAGGAATAAGGAGGAGTCAGACTTAGCTTCAAAGAATCCAAGCGACAGGAGTGAGGATCGTAGCGTAGAGTATCATTCACGGGGTGCTTGTTTTAGACCATATATGGCTTTATGGAGCTAACACACGTGATTAGAGAATTCAGGATGAACAAAACCAGGAGGTTGAGTCATATATACCTCGTTATGTAATTTTCCATGAAGAAAGGCGTTGCTAACATCAAGTTGGTGAATAGGCCAATTTCGGGACAAAGCAAGTGCAAGAATGGTCCTTATGGTTGTTGGCTTAATAACTGGACTAAAAGTATCAACATAGTTAACACCAAGTTGTTGATGAAAGCCTTTCGCCACAAGACGAGCTTTATGACGCTCAATTGAGCCATCCGCTTTCCGTTTGAGTTTGTAAACCTTTTTGCAACCACAATATTTTGTCCGGAGTTAGGAGGAACTAAAGACCATGTCTGATTCTAAATAAGAGCATTATATTCAGAGGTCATGGTTGAACGCCAAGAAGGATCTTTATTGGAAAAGGAGAAGCATGTCGTCTCAGGGGTGATGGCTGTGAAAAGGGAGGAAGAAAAAGGGAGACGGGACATGGAACGTGTGCGCATAGGATGATTGGAGTAAGTAGGGGCTTTGAGAATTGGAGTATGACACTGATTGATGATGGGTGATGGGGTAGTAGGTGGTGAAGAATATGGAGTGGGTGATGAAACATTTGAAGTAGAGGGTGAACCGCTCTGGTTAGGTGAAGGTGGAGGTGATGAAGGGGGTGAACCACTTGGGTTAAGTTAATTTGGAGGTGATGAAGAGGGTGAACCGCTTGGGTTAGGTTAAGGTGGGGGTGATGAAGAGGGTGATGTGGTTTCAGGTGGACTAGGGATAGTAGATGTGATAGGTAATAAAGAATGAGAATTTGTTGTTGGTGATGTATATATAGGTTGTGGGTTTTGTGGGAGAGAGGATGGGTTGTAGGGAAATGTGGTTTCATCAAAAGTGACATGGCGTGAAATAATCATGCATCCCGTAGGGATATGAAAACATCGATAGCCTTTATGTGAGGGACTATAGCCCAAAAATAAGCACTTTTGGGATCGAAAGTCACGTTTGTTCTTGTTGTAAGCTCGAATAAGAGGATAACAATGACATCCAAAAGTGCGAAAAAAGTTGTAATTGGGAGTTTGATTGAACAATGCTTCATAGGGAGATCGATTACTTAAAACAGGAGTAGGTACTCGATTGATAAGATAGGTACCTGTGGAGAAGGCTTCGTCCCAAAAATAAAAGGGGCATAGATGTATAGCAAGTAGAGTAAGAGATGTTTCAATCAGATGACACATTTTCTGCTCGGCTACCCCATTTTGCTCGCTTGTATGAGGGCATGAGAGTCTATGATGTATACCATTAAGAGAGGTAGTATGTCCAAAGGTACGATATTCGCCTCCCCCATCAGTTTGTAGAGTTTTGTTTAACTTTTTATTGAACTGGTTTTCAACTAATGCTTTAAATTGAATAAATACCGTCAACACATCTGATTTGCGTTTGAGCAGATAAAGCCAAGTAAATCGACTATAATCATCGATAAAAATGACAAAGTACCGAAAACCATTAGAGGAAAAAATTGGAGCAGGTCCCCAAACATCTGAGTGAATAAGCTCTAAAGGTGCACAAAAGCACGTTTTTGATGATACAAAAGAAAGTTTATGAGCTTTCCCAAATTGACAAGAATCACAAAATTCAGTATGCATATACCTAACAAAGGTAACTTAAAATGAGACATAACATAAGTAGAAGTTGCAGGAGACGGGTGGCCCAATCGAGAGTGTCAAACTGATGTAGTTGATCGGGAACTAATAAATGCTTGTTTGGGTGCACTCTTTGGATTGAGTAGTCGATATAATCCATTATGCAAGGTTCTTCGAAGAATTTCTTTCTTCGTGACCTGATCCTTCACAACACAAAATGTTGGATAAAATTCAATTAATACATTATTGTCGGCTATAAATCGAGCCACACTAAGATAGGTTTTTGTAATCATGGGAACATGCAAAATATTTTTTAAGATGCATAAAATGGAGAATGAATGGAAAGATTGTCAAAGTTAGCGGTCAAATGATCAGTTGCTCCAGAATTATGGTACCAAGCTGAGTCAGATACAATAGATGGAGTTTCCATCATAGCTGCCGATGAGGAAGATGAACAAAATTTCTGGTCAAATCTGCGTCGACAAGTTCCTACAGAATGTCCTGGAATATTACAAAGTTGATAGACTAAACTAGAACGACACATATTAGAGAGATGTCCAAAACGACCACATGTTTAACACTTAGGACAATTTTGATTTTGAGTACCACGATAGGGACAATGAGGGCGAGATGGGCCAACCCTTCTTGAATTAAAGAAATTTGATGGCTTCCCTAAAATAGAAGATGCAGTAGAGGCACTTTGTTGTGAGTGAAAAGAGTCATCTGGTGTCGATGGACGAGTAGCAGATCCAAAAGAGAGAGAAAATACACCTTTATCTGTATGATTCTTAGTCGCTGAAGTTCCACGACGACTATTTACAACATTAGTAGTTGGCGAGTTGGCATAGAGAGACTCAAGTTTGATTTCATGTGTGAGAAGTAATCCAGACAGATCGTCGACAATAATATAATTTGGACGTGTTGTAACTACGACTAGAAGGGATTCATACTCGGGTCCAAGGCCGCCAAGTACGTAAAGAAAAAGATCTTCATCTGCAACTTTCTGCCCGACAGCCGCAAGGTTATCAGTTATGACCTTGATAACTTGGATATAAGACTCCATGGATGATTCTCCTTTTTTGATAGTTTAAAGTTGAAGGCGGAGCTGCATTAGTCTATCTTTGGATTGAGTAGAGAAACATCGCTTAAGTGTTTCCCAGAGGTATTGAGATGAAATACAGTTTTCACTTGTGACCTGTGCAAACACTGATTCAGATAGTGTTCCGAGGAGCCAGCTTAACAAACGTTGATCTTGTTGTTCCTAGGCCAGAAGCTTAGTGGAAGTCGATGCTTCTGTAGTTTTAATAGGAGCTAGGAAATCTCAATTGACAAATCCAAAGAATATGTACCCTTTGAGAGCAGGTACAACTTGTGAACGCTAGAGAACAAAGTTCTTTTGGCCGAGTTTGATAATAGATGTATGTTGAAGATAATAGACATTATTTTGAGCCATTTGAGAAGGGGATCGATGTAAGAGGGTTTTCCCTTATAATTGTTCTGATATCAAGTTAGACAAGATATAATAAATGATAAGTAGAGATGAGTGAATGAGAGAGAAATAGATAATATGAATAATGGTAGAAGGGAGATTATATTTTCTATATGTGTATTTGATATTGCATCAACACTATTTATATACATTACATTAATTGAAAGATTAAAAGAATAAATGACAACACTAATGATATACAAGATTCAATGTGTTGGGAAACAACGTCATTTATTAATTGGCAGACATTTGGTAGGTGTTAACGTTTTCTTGGAAATGAATGAGACTTTATGTTTTCTAGTCTCCTTAGAATGTAAAAGACATCCTTATCTTTAATACTTTATTAGTCACTACATGATTAAATTAATTAAATTTGGGTAAAATAAAAATGATAAGTATCCTGGGATTTCTCTAGTGTTTGGTTGAATGAATAAATTGTCCATATAATTTTTTAATGAGTTTGTTTATTAATTTTTTTAATAATGATAGACTTTCAAGTATAGTAAATGTATGAGCAATAATAAAATATGGAATTGTAACACTTTATAATTTAAGTAGAGTGAATGAATAACTATTGGACTAAAAATTAAGATTATCAATGGTTGTATATTATTACATATATAATTAATTGTTCAAATTGTTGATTAATCGCAAGATAATGTAATTAGTTGATTCTCGAAGATAAATTTAAAAGTTTATAGTTTTAAAAATTAACTTAGTTAAGATATTTAAATTAATTTATAATCATAGTATGTGTTTAAATAAGGTTAAGTAAATTATCGAAAACAAGAATAAATAAGTAGTGAAATATCACTTACAATTAAAAATTCATATATTAAGATATTTTTGAAACAATTTGAAAAACAGTCCGATACCTTGTTGAATGTCTCATATTTAATATGGCATATTAAAATCGAGATAGATTTAATCATCCAATTTATTTATTAATTCGAGGTCGCAAAGTATTCTTCTTTTTTAAAAACAAAGCCATTGAAAACCATTTGGGCTGGAGTTATATGAGCAGGCTTAGGCCCATATTATTCAAAACGAACTGGGTTTGAGCTCATTTCTTGGACTTAATTTAAAAGAGGTGCATGTAAACACATCTGCATTTTTATTTTAAAATTATGAATTTGTATTTTCTTTTGGAGTAGCTGGTCTGGAGTATTCAAATTGAAAAAAAAACAATAATCTAAGCCCAACCATTTATGAAATTATTTTTATTTATATATATATAATTTTTATATAAATAAAAATAATTCAATAAAATGGATTGATATAGGTGTGGGCTTAAATTAGAGATAAAATATTAAATTTATCATTGTCTCAAATTTATCAAAATTGAAAAAAATAAAATCTTATAATTACTTGGACGGCTAAGATTCGAACTTCCTAAAAAAAAAAAAAAAGCTTACATCATGAACTGGCTAAAAGTAAATTTAATAATAATATTAACCTTATAATAAATCTGAATTATTAAATAAATTAATATTTCCTTATAATATAATTTATTATATTAAATAATTCGTTAAATTATTTAAATTTATAAAATAAATAATTTAAAACAAAATATTTATAAATGTTATATTATTTTTAATAAATTTATATATATTATTTTAAAATTTTACATGAGTTTGATAAATAACTTATATCTTATTTTTTATTCTGTATTATTAATATCTATAGTGATATAGTGTTTTTTTTTTTTATTATTTTAATAAATATTATCTATATGTAGACCTATAATTTAGATTGACACTACAATTTAGATCCATAGACTTCTTATGGATAACATACTACACTCAAGTTGAGATAAAAAAAAGGAACGTCTCGAGATATAATTTGTTTGAAATATATACCGATCTAAATCCAAATATTTTAATCGATGATCCATTAGCAATTTTAATTCCGAGAATAATGTGGCATGGACGATAATTTACTAAAATCGATTTATTTTCAGTCATGTGATCAGGTGCACCTAAGTAAATTATCCAATTGTCATTATTTTTATTTAAGACATTAATTTTCATACCTTTAAGGTAGATTCCAAACAAATCCTAAACCCTCATTAGCTTTAGTTCAAGTGTGTTCACCAAATAGAACAATAGAGCCAAGAGCTGGTCGTTGAGACAAGTTCGCGGATAAATTCGCAGACACAATCTTAAACTAAAAAATTCGACATCTCCTTTCAACTTTCAATCGGAACGATTCCAATCAGCAGGCTTCCCGTATAGAATCTTTAGTTTTCGACATTGACCGTAGTACGGGCGAGTTCCTTTCCTCACATCAAAGTTAAGGGCGTCAAGTTCGACAATAACACTTGACGTCTAGTTTCACCATCACTTGGATTCGAATTTCCTCTTTACGTACCTCAAAGAACACTTCGTCGATGATTGATGTAGGTTTCATCGCCATGATTCTAGAGCGTATTCGTTCGAAGTTAGGGTTTAATCCAAAGAGAAATTTATAAATGCGACGTCTTCTTGTCAATTTTTATCTAGGACGTTGAAGAACTATTCAACATCCATTTCATCTAATTGTTTTAGTTTATAAAGTATCAATTCGGCTTGAAATAGTTTCGAACTATTGTCAATATTGGAATATTATGTCTTGGTAGTGTCCCAAATTGCATTTACTATAGAATGATTGAGATAGTCCCTCCAATAGTAGTGGGCATGGAATTCAAGAGCTACAGACACCACTTAATGATTCTCTCTATTCCACCCTTCAAACAGGGCATGTTGAGGCTGAAGCAGGTGAAAGAACGAATCTTTCTTTTCCTTTTCCATATATGTAAATTCTAATCGAATTTTCATGTAGGAGTTTGTAAGAAGTTATGAAAAAGCTCGTTTCCTGATATTGTTAATTGATTGTTGTTTGTGTTTCCAACAAACTAGTGATTAAGGTTCCATACATCAACATGAGAAAGTAGAAGATATATGATTAGACGACTAAGGAAACAGGGGGGGGGGGGGGGGTTGAGAAAATAGAAGATACATGATTAGACGACTAAGGAGACATTGGGGAAGACCCTGTAACAGAAGAGGAGAAGAGGGCGATCAAACCGGAAAGAAGATAGTTGGAGATCGAACCAATTAGAAGTAGTTGATTGCAGTTATAAATATTACTTTAATTGAAAGAATTGTGTCTTTTAATTTAATGTGCAATAACTAATTTTAGATTGGACAATATTTTGAGATAATTTAATCCAATTAATAACGATTTTATCAATTAACATAGAAATCCTAGGCCAATGGTGTTTAGATTTGGATCTAAAATTCTACTTACAATCGCATAATTTTTCAACAATTGGTATTAGAGGCCTATTGTATAAATAGAGAAAATTGACAATTAATTATCTTGATTCCAAATTTCTGATATCTTTATATGAAATTAAAATTCATAAATAATAAATTCTTTGTATAATAAATTCTTACAGAGAAGTATATTGAAATATATATATATATATATATATATATATATATATATATATATATATATATATATATATATATATATATATATATATATATATATATATATATATATATATATATATATATATATATATATATATATGATGTTTTTGAAAAATGAGTTATTACATCCTTTTATATAAGGTTAAGATAAATTTTACAATACATATCAAATTGACGTGGAGCATAATATAAATGCAATATAAATATATATGTTAACCTCCCCTCTCAAACTCGTGATGGTGTAAAGAGAAACATTGTGATTTTGTCAAGAAAGAACTAGTGACGCTTGATGGTGTGTGCCTTTGTGAGGAAATCTACAAACTGCATTGAAGATGAGACGAAAGGTAAGGATATGGTGCATCACTCGAAATGGTGCAGAGTAAGGTGACAATTGATCTTAATATGCTTGGTACGTTCATGAAAGACTGTGTTATGCGCAATCTGATTGGCACTCTTATTATCACAGTACATCAGTGTCAGACCACTAAGAGAGACGCCCATATCAGTCAATAACCAACGTAACCATATAATCTCACATGTAGTAGACGTCATAGCGCGATACTCTGCCTCAAATGAAGAGTGAGAAATAACATATTGTTTCTTACTTTTCCATGAAACAAGTGAATCACCTAAGAATACACGATAACTAATAGTTGATTTTTGGTTAGTTGCCCAGTCGGCATAAAAAAGCGTGAAGCTCCAAAGATAAGGTTGATGGAATCAAGAGACAATGATTTAGTTTTCCTAGAAGATAACGCAAAATACATATAACTGCAGCCCAATGAACAGATGTAGGTGAGCAAACGAACTAGCTGACAATGTGAACGCAATATTAGGCCAAGTAATAGTGAGGTACACCAGACTACCCACGATTGATCAAGATAAAAATAGATCAGCAAGAGCATCCCCATCAGTAGGGTTGTAACAAACATTGACCTCAAGATGAGAGTCAACAATACGAGTATTTGTGAGACGAGACCGCTCATAAATATTTGAAGTGTACTTAGACTAAGAGAGAATATATCCCTTTTCAGAATAGGCTACCTCAATACCTAAAAAGTAACGTAGATTACCTAAATATTTCATCTCAAAATAGTGAGACAAAGTAGCTTTTAGGTTTGAGATACTGACAACATCATTTCCTATAATAATCATATCATCAGCATACACAACAAAAGAAGAATATGACCTGCATGGGACGATTTAACGAATAATGCCGAATCATGAGAACTAGAAGTAAAACCAAGTAAAAATATTACAGAGGAGAACTTGTCGAACCAAACTCTCGGGGCTTGTTAAAGACCATACATGGCCTTCTTAAGCCTGCATACTTATCTTGGCCGATGAGAAAACCAGGTGGAGGAACCATGTAGAATTCCTCCTGATCCCCATTCAATTTTTTTAACATCCATTTGTGAAATACACCAACAACAGAAACTACTGCAATAAAAACCTAGACATATGTCATTTTTGAAATAAATGCAAAAGTCTCTTCGTAATCCATGTCATACTATTGAGTATAACGTCTTGCAACAAAACGAGATTTATATCGCTCAATAGAGCCATCATACTTGGTTTTAATTTTATATACCCGCATCGAGAACTAATAGTTTTCTTACCAACTAGTGGAGAAACCAAATCTCAAGTACTAGTTCTGTCCAAAGTAGACAATTTCTCATTCATAGCCTCTTGCCAAAGAGCTTCATTAGATGCCTCAAAGTAAGAGGTGGGCTCACAAAGAGAATTGATGGAAATTAAAAAGGAAGTGAAAGATTGTGTATAGCAAGACTAATTAAAATTATATACCTGAGTAGATCGACGAGTGCGTGTAGGATATTGAAGTAAATTTGGATCTGTAATTATAGGAGGTTCTGAAGTAGTCATAAAGAGGATAGGTATCAATATCATTTGTTCTACAAAAAGGATGAAATAGAACATTTATATAGTTTCACGAGTGTTAGCAATTTCAGATGGACAATCAATAGTAAAACGATCAATTTGAATGATGTCAGATTTTGACATGTCATGGGAGGTAGGTGAGATAGTGAATAAATAAATATGTTCAATAAAGGAAACATTATGAGAAACATACAATTTTCTACAAGCTCGATTATAACAATGATAAACTTTCTGCACACTTCCATACCTAAGAAAAATACAAATGGCCACACGAGATGATAACTTAGAACGTTCTGAATGTGGACGAAAAACAAAACATGTAAAGCCAAAAACCCTTAAATGAGAATTTAATAGGGTTTTACTAAATAATCTAGCATTTGGGGAAATCCCATAATTTTGAACGGTAGGGATTCTATTAATAAGATAAACAAATGTAAGGACAATTTCTTCCCAAAATTCACTAAGAACACTAGAGGATAAAAGCATAGACCGGACAATCTCAACAATATGCTTATGCTTTCTCTCAGCTACTCCATTATGTTGTGGGGTATTAGTACAATATGACTGATGTATTGTACCATCAATTTTGAAAATATTAGTAAGATCTCCACTAATATACTCTCCCCCAAATCAACTCAAAAACACTTGATATTGGGATAATGTTGAGTTCTTACGTAGGCCTTAAACTCAACATAATATGAATAAGATCAGAACGACATTTCATTAAATAAATCCAACAATAAAAAATGTGATCATCAATAAATGAAACGTAATATCTAGAGTCTCTCTTAGTGAGAATAAATGCTGGTCCCCAAACATCAGAATGAACTAAATCAAAAGGTGCCAAAAAAGTGGAAGTACATAAATTAAAGGGCAAAGCAAACAATTTTCCGATACATCCACTATAGTCAGAAATATTGTCAGGTGGTAAATCATCAAGTCTAGAATTCCACAAATAAGTTTTGGATTTTGAAAAGTGGAACCATACAAGACTTATGACTGGAGTCCTAGGGTTTGGGTTTGGTTTTAGTGATCTAGGCTCGAACAGACTCGGTCTAGACTAGGGTGGTCTGGACTAGAGCTCGGGAGAATAGGTCTAAGGATCCGGAGGGATTAGTCATAGGTTCATGAGGCGTCCTTAACTCGGACTACTAGGTCCTAGACTTGGGAGGCTTAGTCCTAGGTCAAGTTTATTAGTTTAGGTCCTCGGTCCTAGGGTTAGGTGGTTCTCAGTCCTAAGTCAAGATGGAACTTGGTTCTAGGTTAGAAAAATCGGTCCTATTTTAAAAGGAGTAATCGCTCCTAGGTTAGAAAACTCGGTCGAATTTCTTGGTCCTAGGTATTGGGTATCGATCGTGGGGCTCAGTTCTTCTTCAAGAACATCGGTTGTAATCCTCAGTCTTAGCTCAAGAACACTAGTCCTTAGTCTCAGTTTAGACTAAAGATCCCCGATCCTGTTTATCAATCCCAATCCTACAGGACAGTTAGATCAAAATGATGTTACAATGATTTAAAAATCATCCTAATATGTTTAGCAACTATTTGAATAAAAAAACAAGATTAAAAATGATTTTTTCTAAAATCTAGATTTTTAATTCAAATTTTCATTTTTTTAGTTTAAAGTTGATTTGATCGAATCTCTTTCAAGAGAAAGTTCATATAATATCTAGAAATTGATTCTAAATAAAGAAATCATACAATTGAACCCTAGAATTGATCAAACTAATCAAACTTGAAAAAAAATCCAATTTCAACAATTTTCAATCATAAAGCGAATGAAAAAGGATCTGGTTGATTACCAACAGTTGGAGAACACTCTTAAGAGTTGTCAGAAGCTTTCCATAAGCCTGGACCGGAGATGTGGTGGCCAGAGAAGATTTTCACAAAAATCAGGTCTTGGCCAGAATTTAAATCCTTGATTTTGATTATGATGTGAGTTGATTGTTTGATGTTTTGATAGAGAAACCCTTAGGGACAATTTAAACTAGCTTTAGGTCGGTCGAGGTAGGATAATTCAAGTTCAATTTCGTCATTTGAAATTCTATTCCTAATCTTATCTTCGATCGTGGCAGCCTAGTTCTAGGGAAAGGTGTCTATCCTAGGCATATGGTCAATAATCACGAGAATAAGACGAACAAGTGGGTGGAAGAATCAAATGATAAGTTGGACTAACGAAGAAGTTAGAGATTCTGGAAGATCGCCAGAAATCGTCGCGGGTTGTAGGTTTCTGCGAAGAAGACGATCAAAACGACCTGTCTTAATCGCACCGTTAGGCATTTTGTGGCGTCCCGTCTATGTTTGAGCGACATGACTAACAGGCGTGACGTCTTGTTAGTTGTTTCCGTGTGAATCGGGCGAGTGCGTGCTCTGTTACAACGAACATGCATGGCTGATTCCTGGGCGCCGGATGAAAATCCAGTGTTGATTTGATGGCTGAGGATCTGGCAGCATTAATTACAAATAATGGCTGCACCCGATTATCATTTTTTAATAAAAGGGTTATTTAAAATCAAATTTTAATCCCTTTATTTTGTTTTTCTTCACCAAAAATTCTAAAAAAATTATTTTTGGAAACATAATAAAAATTATGTTCATTATTTTTGGCTGTTTTGAGTTATTTATTTAATTATTTTAAGCCATAAATTATACATAATTTATGTTTAAATTCATAATTAAATAATTTCATCCCTTTATTGGGTTTAATTTGGGTAAAATCAATACAATATTTTAACCTCAAATTATTTTTGGATTTTTATTTAATTTTTCTAATTAGGGTTTAATTACATAATAATTAACTATAACTTGACCTTTAATCTCTTTTGGGTTATTTTGAATTTAAAAATTCAAAATATTATTTTAATATTATTAAAAGTAATAATATTATTTATAAAATAGGGTATGTCAATTTTTGTGCTTACAATCCTAAATTCCAAAAAAAATGATCGATCGAAAATTTTAATTGTGTTTTAAATGATAAAATAATAAATTGTTTTTTTTTTTGAAAAACTTTAAAAGATAAATTTTGAATAAGAATTTCGATCTAAAAAAAGTGGAATTGAGAACTATAAAATTACACTAGATTGAATTCCATTATAATTCAAATTTTAATTCTAATTCTTAATATTAAAGGACCTACCAAATTTAAGAATTGAAATTGGACCCTCCAAATCTAATTCAAATGCCAATCCTAGGGTTACCAAACACACCCAAAGGAAATGATGGTTAATTATATATATATATATATATATATATATATATATATATATATTTTATATTAGATATTGTTATTAATAAATATATTATTTATTTATGAAATAAAATAATATATATAATTAAAAGGGTTTAATTATAGAATTAAAATTTTGAATGAATGTTTTATGTTTATGAAATAAATAATATATAATTAAATAGTTTAATTATGGTGTTAAGATCTTAAAAAATATATTATTTATTTATGAAATAATATAATATATAATCAAAAGTTAACTAAGTAAATATTTATACTATTTTGTATATTTTATCCTTAATAAAAATATGTGTGACTGAATTACTTTATGAGAAGTAATTAAGAGAAAAGAAATATAAAGATAGCTTTTAAGAGTTATTGAGAGAAACAAATTATCAATCTTTCCAATCAAGCAATGTAGATTGCTTCTCCCTAATTGTTTCGTCCTATTAGTCAAAGACAAAAATCTAACCAGGCTCGTATGGACTAATTATAGGAGCAACACGTGGAGCTCTCATCTCCATCAATACTACCAAACCTGACTCAGTTCACGCATAAACATGTATTCCTCTATGAACGTCAGTAATAACGATTTTATCAATTAACATAAAAATCATGGAACTATGTATTTAGATTTTGATGTGAAATTCCGCTTAAAAAACCTATTTGTCCAACACTAATATCATGTGAGATTTGGATGAGTTGTCAGAAGACTGAATGTCTGATATGTTTCATTTTGATGATCTACTAGCTTTCTTGTTATTCAGGTAGATCATAAACAGTTCATGTACCATTTTTCTGAAAGGCTTGTAATTCCTCAAAAATTGATTCTTTCCAAACGAGGATGTTGTATAACTTCCTCGACATCCTTAGGAACCTATATATTATCATGAGTTACAAGACATGCTTGAGGACAAACTTTTCTATGAAATAAAGTTACCAATTGAATGTTAAGTAAATTCCTCATTCCTTTTTGAATATCTACAAAATTAGACATCAAGCATAGATGGAGAGGAGTGTCCACTCTTTTGGTCAATTTTAAGTTCATTTTATATCCAGATTCCAAAATGGTTTCATAATTTAAAACTCAAGCTATAAAACTAGTTTATAATTGAATCTCTATATCTATCATCAAAGACTCAAATTCAAAAGAACTTTTAAATCAAAATGTAGAACATGACAAAAATTAGTTCTTTTTAAAATTCCATTAAATAAATAGGGCCGCCATTTTAAAAGGATTCAAAATTACATCACAAAGTATGTTTTTAAAAATCAATTCATAGATTAGTACACATAGATATTGGATGAGTTTAGTTCAATCAAGTCTGCTCCATCAGTGCAACATTATACCATGAAGTTGTTTAACAATTCAAGTCTTGTAGATCTAATTTGGTAGTCAATTCAAAGTAAATATTTAATAGTACATCTTAATTTCTCTTACAACTAAGATAAACACATCTAAACAAACATCCAAAGAAGTGATATTTTTAGAAGTTTGAAATGATTTCACAAACATTTTAAATTTAGAGTATTCAACTATAAAAATCTTATCATAAAAAACTCCAACACATTTATCTTGAATCCAAAATCCTAGGAATCTGACAAGAATTGGAGCTAAACAAGGATTAGATGTCAGCAACCTTTATTCCTTTCTATCTCAACTAATGGAATAAAGTAGAATAATCATAATTGTGATAATTAACTGTTAACACTTGATTGGATCTTTAAAAACGATAAATAACAAACATAAAAAGAAATATAAATGACACAAAAACACCAATAATTTAACATGGAAACCTCTTCAAATCAAAGAGTAAAACCACAGAACTTTCTTCCAAAATAAGCAATAAACACGAAAAAATGAAGATAAGAGATAAAACAAAGAAGAGATCTCACTATCTCTATACGTATATACTAAATGTCTCTCCGATGTGTTTTGATAAGGCCGCTTCATCTAACTTTTATAACAGAATGAGAATAGCTCTTGAGTCTTTTTCCAATAAGACAATCATGCCCCTATTTAACACAAATGGGCTTCTAAACAAGCTGAGTTTTTTATTATATAGTAGGGAGACAAAATAAATAACCCAACAAACTCCCTCATCATAACCATGAAAGGATTGTTGTCAAACCAACTGTTGAACAACAAAAAATGACCTTTCCTTTTGGTAGTGATTTGGTCATTATATCAGCGCCATTATCATCTATATGCACTTTCTTTAAAAACTAGTGACTTTTCATCTAGTATATCTCATATCCAATGATACCTCACATCAATGTACTTTGATTTAGAATAAAATGTTGAGTTTTTCGCAAGGTAAATCGCACTTTGATTATCACAAAAAAGTACGTAATTATCCTACACAAGACAATGATCTGATAGTAAGTTTTTAATACAATTTAATTCTTTACAAGCTTCGGTTGCTGCAATAAGTTCAGTTGCAACGATTGACAATGCACACAGGTAAAAAAGGGGTTAAAACCGAGAGTAAAAACTCTCGGTTTTGACCCTATAACTTTCGGTATAGACCCAATTCCGAGAGTTAAGGTAACTCTCGCAATTCCTCAGTAATGATTCTTTTGTTAAAAATAATTGGGCGTTTACCGAGAGATATCGTAGAGTCTTCGGTTTAGATACCCGAGAGAAAAACCGAAAGTTAATTGGAAAACTTTTGGTTTATCCCATTGAAGAAAAAGCAAAAGTTTTCCAATTAACTTTCGGTTTTTCCCTTTGAAGAAAAACCGAGAGTTAATAGCAAACCCTTGTAAACACTTGAAACAAAATCAAGTGCGGAAATGTTTACTTAGGTTTGAAGCTTAGGATCAAGAATGAGAAGATGATAGAAAGGAACAACACATCAGTTTGTTTATGGATGTTCGGAGCAAACTCTCTTACGTCACCCTTCTTCCAACCACCAGAAAGATTCACTATAATATGCTTTGAATCAAATACAGTTTGCAGGAATAGCTCACTATTGAACAGAACAGACTCTGCTCAACTTACAATATGATGAAGAATATCACTCAGCTAAAACGATGCTTTGATTTCTAACTCTCTCTTGATTAACACACAGTAAATCAAGAAAGCAGCTAACAGTTTGAATATTCAAAAGCTTCATTTCTCAGTAATTTCAGAGATTCTTCTTAGAATGCGAGCGAGAGATCGAGAGATTGTCAGTTGTCCTTTAGATTCTTTAAATAAGGAACATGTACCAACGGTCGAATCTTCATAATGACACGTGGCGAGCTTCTATTGGAACGCCTCCATAGTATACAACAGACTCTGAATACAAGGATCGTGGCCGTACACAACATGTAGTGCGCCGAATATTCTTCAGAGATATACATGTAAAACAAATAATGTGAAGGATATTCGCTTACATGGCATTGGTTGATTGGTTGCACCTGACTGCCGTACTGATCTTCACTAGAAAGTGGAGCAGGAGTAGCGTGCAGTTAGAGCACGTGGGTAGGCGGGTGCCAACTTCAAGCAACTGCTTAAGCATGGTATTAGACGTATTTCAATTAGACGACCTCGTCTAATGAAATCAGACGTCCCCGTCTAATAACAGGATCTATTAGACCACCTAGTCTAATGGGATTAGACTTCACGTCTAATTACAATCACTTCATACTAATTTGAAAGAGTTAGATTACACGTCTAACTTTCACTTTCCATTAGACTGCACGTCTAACTCCACGAGTTAGACTGCACGTCTAATTACGAATCCCTTCAGACTAATCTGAAGGAGTTAGACTGTACGTCTAATTTTCATTTTTCATTAAACTACACGTCTAACTCCACGAGTTAGACTGCACTAATTACGAATCCCTTCAGACTAACCTGAAGGAGTTAGACTGCACGTCTAACTTTTACTTTCCATTAGACTGCACGTCTAACTCCACGAGTTAGACTGCACGTCTAATTTCACTAGTTAGATTGCACGTTTAACACCGCTTAGTTACACTTCACGTCTAACTTCGCTAGTTAGACTGCACGTCTAACTTTCTCCAGTTAGACTGCACGTCTAACACCACTTAGTTAGACTACACGTCTAACTTCGCTAGTTAGACGGTACGTCTAACTTTCTCCAGTTAGACTGTACGTCTAACACCATGCATTTAATGCCAAATCGGTATAATAAACCTCATTAAGACCAAGTCTAATGTAATCTGATTTCGATACACCTGCATCAAAAACAATTAACCGCATAGACTATCCATTCATCATCAAAATTCCAATAGTCAAACTATTTCAACACTTAGTCAAAATAATTTGACGCAACAATTTCCCCCTTTTTGATGATGAGATTAAAAATTTGCGTAGATAACAAATTAGGCATTCATTATATAAAATTCATAGTAGAATTTGTTCTTCCAACTTACACAACTACTTTCCAAAAACCAATATTCAAAAACACAGTTAAAGAAGCATAGTTTAAAAGTTAACAAAGTAGGAGAAAGGAGATTATTGTTCTTCCCTTTTCATTCGATGATCGATAGGGAAACGATTTCCTTCATAGCTCATCCCTTCACCCGTCATCTCTTGACCGGTTAGCAATTTGCGAAGAGGAGGAAGAGCGCGACCACCATGAGCGGCTCCATCACTCCGTCCTCCACGATCACCACCGCTGCTTCGGCCTCCTCGATCACTACTAGGTCGCCCACCACAACCACCATTACTACTTCGGCCCCCGCGATCACCACCGCTTCAACCTCCGCCTCTTTTAGTTGGCCTTGGATTTTGATCATTGGTTGGCGCTCGCTTAGATCTGGTGCCGGTTGAAACACCGTCACCTCTTCTACTAGGCTCACCTTGAGTGATACGAGTTTGTTCTTTCTCAGCACCATCATTCGCATTCTCTTCAGCTTGAAATTTCCTTGCAATAGAGTCGGCATTCTCCAATCTTTCAGCATCTGTTCTTCTCATGCTGCCTTGAATTTCAACCAGCTGATTCTGAAATAATTCCATTGTTTCCATAATCTCTCGTTGATTATCAAGATTTATTTGTCTTTCCAGGCTCATCATTTCCGATTGACGACTAAAGAGCTGCTTTTCAAATTTGGAGAAATTTGAATTTGAGACATGAGTCTCATACATATTCTTCTTCAGTGTCTCATCCAACTCATTGTGGATTTTGACATGTTCAGCGAAGTCTTTTCTGTCCTCTTTCTGGGTCTTCAAGATCTTTTCCATATTCGATCCCAGAGTTACCACATTTTTCTGAAGAGAGGTAAGTAGAGATGTCATCGACTTCAGAAGCTTGGTACCTTCAGCAGAAGATCCTTCATTGGATGAATTATCTTGAGATTCTGCTTCCATGCTCTAAATGTGGTTAAATTGGGTGTGAACCTACATGGATTGATCGGGTTCATCCTTCTCAGACTCATTTCCAGATCGATTTCGCTCTTCTTCTTCCAACTCCTCTTCTGCTCTATTAAATCTTTCGTACAGATTTCTCATACTAAGAAGAGGATTGAGAATATTTTCATAGAGATTACCAGCATTAATCTCATGAAATGGTAGAAGCTTGACAGTTCTAGCATTTTGATCCTGTTCCCCTTCAGATGAGAAACTTTCTTCGGCATCTTTGTCTTTTGAGGGTTCCCCTTCAGATTTGACAACATCAGGCTGACTGACTTCAACCTCTATTTCTTGAGATCTCTCTGTTCTGACATCAGGGGATTTCACTACCTCTTCTTTATTGATATTAGGAGTTTGAATGAGCTCCTCAACAATTTCTTCCTCTTGCGTTACAAGAGCTTGGACCGGCTCTTTAACAACATCTTCTTCTTGCGTTACAAGAGCTTGGACAGGCTCTTGATCAACATTTTCTTCAAGAGCTTGTTCAGGCTCTTGAATAATTTCTTGTTCTTCTTCTTCTTCTAAGGATGGATTCTCTTGAATAGGTTCATCATCTTGCTGATAACAGGTTGAGCCAGTAGACATCTTTCTTCTGTAGAGAGATTTCCAAGTTCTATCAGAAGAGCAGCAACTTGCTCATCTGTATCAGCATGATCAACAAAGATATCCATTGGTTCGTCTTCATCGGAGAATCTACCAAAATAGATAACTCTTGAGCAATTAGCTCCATCAACATATCGAGTGACTACAGAAAGATAGTCAGCCATGATCTCGTCTAATCTCTTTAAAGCCTTCACTTCCACTTCAACACTTTTCTCAATTGGATTGAAATTTTCTTTTCTGGCTTCAAGAATGGGAAATAAAGCTCTTCCTCTTAGACATGCTTTTATAGGGTCCTTTCTCTTCAGAGCTTCAGACACCTCCGAAGTTTTGGCCCATTTGAGAACCTTCTTTTCATTGGATACAAGCTTACGCCATTGACTGGTTATTCCTGAACCCGTGATAACCTCATCATACTGGATTGACAATCTGTTCTAGATCCAAGAGTCAAAAATTTCTATCTTCTCAGTAGCTATGGCTTTGACTTGATTCATCATGAGGTCAACAATGCATGTTGCCCCAGAAACATCTTCATTTTCGTTAGTTACAACATTCTTCCCTTTTCCAATTATCTCAACAGATTTTGGAAAGGGTCTTGGTTCACCAAATACAATTCCACATGACTGTCTTGTACAGCGCATCAATTCATGAGCAGATTGAGGCTTCTTGAAGAGTCTAGGAGGAAGTTCTCCTCGAGTAACCTTCCCGGTTACTATGGAATCTTTTGAAATGAGATTTGAGGAGGAAGGCTCTCTAACAGAAGTAGAGGGAGCCTTTTCAGCAGTGCCACCAGCCACAAGGGTAAGGACTGTACCTTGTTCTAGTTGAATAAACTCTATAGCACCAGCGACTACTAGATCAGGTTGACGAGCGGGAGACACAATCCTGTCAAAATTCTCAATATTTGGACCAGCTGACTCAACAGCGGGCCCTGCAGCAGATTCCTTTTCAGGAATAAAAACAGATTTATCATGTTCCATCACAAGTACATCAAATTTTGGCACATCGGTCAGGGGTTGGGAAGAAGTTACCTTTGATGACGCCTTCATCGATTTAGACGCACAGGGCGCCTTTGACTTGTCACCTTTTGAAACAAATGACCTTGAAGATCTCCGCAACTGACTGGCAGACGGAGACAAGGGAGACAATGGAATGGTGGCAAGTTCGTCTGGACCTTGCATGACTCTGGAATCGACTGTTTCAGAATCCTTCTTTGAAGAGCTTCTTAGGCTAGTAGAACTAGCCTCTGATTCGTTGACTGTTTTTGATCTCTTTGCTCATGTCGACAGAATGAAAGTGGCTGGTTGTTTGGATCGGGTAAAAGATTTTCCACCTGTCTGTTGGCTAGAAGCACCTGAAGGCTATTCTTTAAGGTTCTTCATTCTGACTAGGGTGTTGGCGACTGTGAAAACAGTATACACCCTGGTTGAGTTGATCAGTTCAGGTTTACTCATCGGAACCCCCAAATGCTCCAATAAACGATTTAGTTGGGCAACGAAGGTTATACTTTCCTTGTTCTCCTGGTTGATGGAGAAGTAGAGATTTTGAAATAACGTTGAGGCATAATTGACCTGTATCCCATTTGAGATGGCACAC
The DNA here is from genome assembly GCF_907164915.1 of Impatiens glandulifera. Classification (NCBI taxonomy): domain Eukaryota; kingdom Viridiplantae; phylum Streptophyta; class Magnoliopsida; order Ericales; family Balsaminaceae; genus Impatiens; species Impatiens glandulifera. The sequence continues at coordinate 128,794,322 of NC_061862.1, read as the reverse complement.
ATATAGTCAAATCGATCTTGACTATAGAGATTGAACGATCCAACCTTCCCCTGAAACGCTTTTGCCACCACATCATTTAGCAAAATAAAGTGTGGTTTAAGGACCTTCTTACTTCCATTCAATCGAATCGCCGAACCGTCGGCTGATAAAACCTTCTTCATTTCTTCCATTACTTCCGATGACAGATGCCTATTGAAAGTATGTCCCTCCGACGGAAGTTCAAAGAACTCTGCGTAAGAGGCTTCGTCGAAAGAGATTTCCATACCATTAACAGTTGCTATATTGGAATCGCCCACCATTGTTGCAGTTTGAAAGAACTCCCGAACTTCCTTATCATGAAAGATGAACGGACCGCCAATATATTTTCTGAGACCGGAATACTCGAGGGTTCTGAACATATCGACCACCTCTTGTTGATCGAAGGAATAGACCAATGGGAAATCAACCTGCAAAGTATAGTGACCCAACGTGATTCTCTTATTTCCCATTTTCAGTAGAATATGAACAGACACAAGATTAACAAAGATTTTTGAGAGAGTAAGGCAAAGAAATCTAGGGTTCTTAGAGATCTTGAGTGAGAAAAAGATTTCAATCTCATGTAAAAATGTCCTTATATAGACTATCAAGAGTCATATAGGATAACCGTCATTTTTCCTAGGGGTATGGCCCATCATTTAAAATTAGACGTCCTTTCCAAAGAGTCATCATTATATTGAGGGTATATCAGTCATTCTCTATTAACTTGAAAGACACGTGTCTTCATGTTATTATGAGATGACTGTTTTACTGTTTGAGTGGGAAAATCAGATATCTCCTCACGTGGATAGCTGTCCTTAATCAGTCTAATGAGCACGTAGTTAGACGTTTTTCTTACTGCACATATCTATAAACTGAACGTCTATTAGACGCATGGGTCCATTAGACGCATACGTCTAATTACGTGTCTTAAAATATATGTCTAATGTCTATTAGACGTGTACGTCGAATTACGCATGAACTCCACGTATTAGACGTGTGTTTGGTTAAACATGAGCATCTTCTTGCTCATGACGTAAAAACGTCTAATGTCTATTAGACGTGTACGTCTAACCACGCAGGTTTTAAACCACAACATATAGATTTAGATATATAGTTTGTGAGCAAAAATACGTCTAAGTACATGCCTCTTCCTTTAGACACCCTTGTCTAATAGACCGATTAAGGCCAATCGTTTAAGAGTATCTTTACTTTCAAAGTAATTTTCCCCTCACATTTTGTGCATGTACAAAAATGAATAACCAAATGTTTTGAGATCCTTCGGATAAAAAGTATTTTAATACAAAAACATAGAAACATTTATTCTTCTGGAATGGCAACAACCATTGTTGATCCTCTGAAATGTATACTCAAAAGAGTATTCTCCATGATTCCTTCCTGCATTCCTCCTGTATCATCTACATAAGAAACTATTTACAAACTTGGTACCCATATTCAATTGGATCCTCGATCAATTAGTCCCTTAGGAATCCATATTTGACATATTCTAATGGATTTTCCATGTTGCGTTGTGATTAATGCGTATAATTTTGACTTAGCAGACTACTTATTGCTAGCCACTGATCCCTTAGCTTTTTAAGAAGACTTTCTTTTAAAACTCCTTGACTTTGAGTCAGGTTTTAGATTGTCAGACCTGCTGGTTGATTCTAACTTATTTTTCAGCCAGCTAACAGTCGGCAGAACATAAGTTATTTCGTTTTTGAAAGCTACTTCTTCACGAATGGGATCAGATTCACTATTAGTCACACTCCCTTTAACAAAACTTATTGACTTAAGCTTCTCATTTGCTGAGTTTGACTTTTTGCAGGATAGGTTAAGGTCATTGCAATAATATCCTAGACCAGATCTAGATCCATCAGGTTTTAACATTCTGATCTGATATTTGACAGCTTCTCCAGACCTTGTCCATGCACTGACAACATAGTTTAACCTCTTGTTTTCAGCAGAAATAGTTTGAATCTGTTCTTTGAGCATCTCATTCTCAAATGATATCTCTACAAATTTCTTTTCAAAAACATTTGATTCAATAATTTGAGGTAAAATTGGTTGAGATACTTTAGGTGATGATTTTGTTTCATTTAGGGATTCTGCTAGCTTTCTGTACTCAATGACTATGCCATTTAGTGCAGCTACCAGTTGTTACCTTGAAAATCTTTCAGAAGAGAAGTCAAATGCCTCAGTTTCCTGAGTCTGTTCTTCATCTTCTCTTGCCATGAAGCAAGCCACTTCTTCGTCATCACTATCACTGGATGAGAAGTAAGAGTCACGGATGCTTCGTCTGTTCTTCCCATCTCTTTCCATAAGAGCCTTCAGCTCCTTTTCATCGTCCTTCTTATCTTCACGCTTAGGTTTCCTTACTCCGATTGGTAATGACCTGCAATACCACAGTTATAACATCTAACATTAGCCTTTGATTTCTTATTATCATTTGAATTTGAAGAGCTTGAGTTAGGGTTTCTCTTCTTCAAGAAGTCGCCAAACTTCTTCACGAAGAGAGACATGGCATCGCTGCTCAGTTGTTGTGCCGCCATCTTCACATCAGTAGCTACAGGTGGCTCTTCAGTAGTCACCAGAGCTTTGGCAATGATAATGGATGTGGATTGATCTTCTTCAATCCTATAGTTCAGCTCGAACTCATAGGCCTTGAGATCAGCAAACATGTTGAATAGAGATATTGTTGAGATCTTTGGATTCCCTTATAGCCATCGTCTTTATGTCCCATTCCCGCAGAAGAGTACGCATGACCTTAATAGCAAGCTCACTGTTGTTGTAGGTCTTGCCAAGGATAGATAATGAGGAGACAATCTTGCTGAATCTGGTGTCGAATTCGTTCATTGTTTCACTAGGGCGCATCTTGAAACTGTCAAACTGTTGAGTTGCAACCATGATCTTGTTTTTCTTGGTTTGCTCGTTGCCCTCACACAGTTGGGTGTGTCTGTCCCAGACCTCTTTAGCAGTATCGCATTCGATAATGTAGTTGAACATGCTATCATTGAGAGATCTCTACAAAACATCAAGAGCCATGTTGTTGAGGTTGTTCTTCCTCTTTTCATCACTGGTCCATTCGGATTACTCCTTGTCGATCTTGATAGGTCCATCTGTGATGACACTCCACATGTCGTCATGAAAAAAAGAGAGATGAGCACAGAATCTTTTCTTCCATACGATGTAGTTTTTTCGAGAGAAGGTTGGAATGGAGATTGCACTGACATCTTTGGTTATGGTTGACATTCTTTAGGAAAAGCTTGAGAATAGAAACAGAGCTCTGATACCAATTGATAGGATCGACTTTATCAATAGAGACGGGGGTCCGGCGATTGATGAAGGCTTAGGAAAAACGGTTTGAAAGAAATCTTGTTAGGGATTTAATTCACTTTCTATTCTACGCAAACCCTTCTAAACACTTGAAACATAATCAAGTGCGGAAATGTTTACTTAGGTTTGAAGCTTAGGATCAAGAATGAGAAGATGACAAAAAAGAACAACACAACAGTTTGTTAATGGATGTTCGGAGCAAAACTCTCCTACGTCACCCCTTCTTCCAACCACCGGAAAGATTCACTATAATATGTTTTGAATCAAATATAGTTTGCACGAATAGCTCACTGTTGAACAGAACAGACTCTGTTCAACTTTCAATATGATGAAGAATATCACTCAGCTAAAACGATGCTTTGATTCTAACTCTATCTTGATTAACACACAATAAATCAAGAAAGCAACTAACAATTTGAATATTCAAAAGCTTGATTTCTCAGTAATTTTAGAGATTCTTCTTAGAATGCGAGCGAGAGATCGAGAGATTATCCGTTGTCCTTTAGATTCTTTAAATAAGGAATAGGTACCAACGGTCGAATCTTCATAATGACACGTGGTGAGGTTCCATTGGAACGCCTCCATAGTACACAACAGACTCAAAATATAAGGATTGTGGCCGTACACAACATGTAGTGCGCCGAATATTCTTCAAAGATATACCTGCAAAACAAATAATGTGAAGGATATTCGCTTACGTGGCATTGGTTAATTGGTTGCAGCTGGCTGTCGTACTAATCTTCACTAGAAAGTGGAGCAGGAGTAGCGTACAACTAGAGCTCGTGGGTAGGCGGGTGCTAGCTTCAAGCAACTGCTTAAGCATGGCATTAGATGTATTTCAATTAGACAATCTCGTCTAATGAAATCAGACGTCTCCGTCTAATAACAGAATCCATTAGACCACCTGGTCTAATGGGATTAGACTTCACGTTTAATTACAATCACTTAAGACTAATATGAAGGAGTTAGACTGCACATCTAACTTTCACTTTCCATTAGACTGCACGTCTAAATCCACGAGTTAGACTGCACGTCAAATACGAATCCCTTCAGATTAATCTGAAGGAGTTAGACTGTACGTCTAACTTTCACTTTTCATTAGACTGCGCGTCTAACTCCACGAGTTAGACTGCACGTCTAATTACGAATCCCTTCAGACTAATTTGAAGGAGTTAGACTACACGTCTAACTTTCACTTTCCATTTGACTGCACGTCTAACTCCACGAGTTAGACTGCACGTCTAATTTCACTAGTAAGACTACACGTCTAACACCGCTTAGTTAGACTACACGTCTAACTTCGCTAGTTAGACTGCACATCTAAATTTCTCTAGTTAGACAGCACGTCTAACACCGCTTAGTTAGACTACACGTCTAACTTTGCTAGTTAGACTGCACGTCTAACTTTCTCTAGTTAGACTGCACGTCTAACACCATGTATTTAATGCCAAATCGGTCTAATGAACCTCATTAAGACCAAGTCTAATGTAATCTGATTTCGATACACCTGCATAAAAAACAATTAGCCGCATAGACTATCCATTCATCATCAAAATTCCAATAGTCAAACTATTTCAACACTTAGTCAAAATAATTTAACCCAACACAAAATGTACAAAATAGCCCGATTGTTTTGTGCTCAACCGAAACCTGTTCAGCCAAACCAATCAATTCATAAAACAAATTAAATTCATAAAACAAATGATCATTCAAAAATTCTCTAACCAATCATCCAAACAATATGTTTTACATTAACATTAATCACATTCAATCAATTCATACAGTCGAAACGTCTTAGAATTAGCTGGTGGGGGGAGGAGGTGGTTGATATTGTCGCATAAACATTTCAAAACTCTCTAATCTTGCATTCAATTCTAACCTTTCCTTCTCCTGTTTTGCACTTTCTCTATCCATTCTTGAAATCAATTCTACCTTTTCCGCTTGTATTTGATTAATCGTTTGAGTTTTTTCTTCATCCCTTTTCATCAATTCCTCCAGTTCCATCGCTATTGTTTTATTCTCCTCAAACAATCGATCAGTGGGTCGTTGAGAATTGTTGGCACTTCGAAGATCCTCAAGAAAGTGTGTGGGTCGGATGCCTGATTCCATACCGAATACTCCCCCATGCTTTTGGCGTTCGAACACTCTCTCCGTCAACCCAAAGTCGAATATTTCTGGTTCGTTACTTCGTCCATCTCAACCTGCACATTTGAAATAATTTGTCATTTATATAATAATAAATAAACTAGCTATAAGTAATTTATTTAAATTCAATTCACTTACAATTTTCTCTTGCACGCGTTCGTCCAGGACGGGGGTTTGGTTTTCTTTTGTCAGTTTTGGGGTATGGGTCCTCTTGAATACTTCAACGACAGATGATGCCCGTCCCATTCAAGCGCCTATTGAAATAAATGATTTATATAATTAATAACAATCTTTATATTAAGTTATTATAAATAAGGTACTTACCAACTCTTTTTCAACTTGAGCAAACGGTCTACTTCCCGTATGATATGGGAATTTTAGCTTCTTTCTGTTACCAATATTTGTACTACTATTTTTCTGAATTTAAAATAAAAAATGAAGTTAAAATAATTAATATCAGATTTTATTTTAATTATGAAACTGTACTTTAAATTTTTCTGTGAAGAAATGGTTACGACACACAAACTCCCAATCATCTCGATCGTAGTTTGGTGGAGGATTGGCCAGTACCGCCGCCTCGTCTCCTTGATGGACGCGGATATATTCCTTGTTCAAATCTGAGCACCATCTATCCCATATCTTCTTGGTGTGTCCCAATCCGGTCTTTCAATAAGAATCAAAAGGACCATTAGTAGACTCAAATGGATCCTGAAAATAAAAGCATTCAAATGTTATAAAAAATTATTGAATGATTATGTATAATTAAGTAATAATTATTACCGTCATAGCAGTCTAAATGTAATCCAATTGGTCAGCACTTAATGCCTTCCCCTTCAGAAGACGGTGTGAGACGGCTGAGGGGTCCCGCACAACCAACCTCACATGTCTAGACCACCTTGTTATTCCCTCGCCAGCACTGCTGCACCTCCCTTCTACCGCTCTAAAATTTAGAGGAATCCTTGTCCCCGCTGGCCTATTATATGACGCTATATTCTTGTTCTCCCCCATCTCTAGCGGGCATAAGATTCTTCAAAATTATCAAATTCATAATTAGATATGTGAATCAATTCAAACAATAACTAATTGTAAACAAGTTATCTATCGATGATGGGTCGGTAGTGGAACCGTGCTCCTCCTCGTCATCCTCCTCTTGAGGCTCCTTGTGACCCTCATCTTTAGCCTCATCGTCATCCCCCATATCAACAATCAACAAACTCTTCAGCCTCAACAACATCAATATACTCGTCTGCTGGGGAAGCAGTAGCTATCGGGATCTCAGCAATATGTGGTTGATCTTTAGAAGACGATTCTCGAAGCCTTAAGTTTTCTGATTGTACGAGTAGGTTCTGGTATGGCTTAGACAATTTGCTGGGTGTTTTCCTCATACTATTCCAAGTTTCTTTACGACCTTCAGACATTTTTTTTGTCACAATCTTCCAACCGGGTCGGGCTGACATATCAGGGGCGTAGAATACTTTTTTTGCTTAACTCGCCAATATATACGGGTCTTGACTTTGGGTTTTCAAAATTCGGTTTACATTTATACTTACGAAGCCATATTTATCCACTTTTACTCCTAGTTCCCCCGAGTGTGTATCAAACCACTTACACTTGAATAAAACAACTCGTTTGTGAGAAAAGTATTGTACTTCGATTATATCCGTTAAAACTTCGTAGTATGACATAGTTTCAGACCCGTTATACTCTTCAACAACCACCCCAATATTTTGAGTGGTCAAATCTTCGTCGTGTTTTTCTGTACAGAATTTGTATCCTTTTACTTTACACTAAACATACATAGACGAGTCCATACTTGGACCTTCACCTAAGATCTTGAGGTCTCTTGATATGTCGTTAAATTCTGCTAATTGAGCGACCTATATATATACCCAAAATGTAGTCGTTAAAATAAATATAAAGAGTTATGAGATATGGTTTATAATTTACTCACTCTATGCTTGAAATAGGCTGTAAACGTTTCTCCATGGACTCATTGTTATTACAATACTGCATATAATCTCTGCAAATAGATCGAATATTGAATAGCATACTCTTTAATGCTAATTAATAACAGCAACATAAAATCTTACATATAAATGGTTCTGCTTCGGGGCAATTTTTCAAAATGTATGAATGAGCTGTCACTCGATCGATATAATCCAAGTTGTATATTTTTCCGTTAGATAGGTCTTCCAACGATGAAAATATTGAAATGTCCGAGATTTCAGTTTTTGCATTTTCTTGCTCTTCTTCCTCCATATATATGGCACATAAACTAATACTCTCATTTATAAGATAGCTCTCGCTTATAGAGGCTTCGGGATGGTTATTATTCCGCAAATATCTTTTCATTGTACCCATGTAATGTTCAAAAGGATACATCCATCAATACTGAACAGGTCCCCCAAGCAAAGCCTCAAATGACAAGTGAACCGGGAGATGCATCATGATGTCGAAGATTGACGGCGGAAAAATCCATGTACAATTGTTCGAGGTCCGCTTGAATCAACTATTTGAAACACAACAACCGAAAGAACCGAGACAAATTTACTAACGCATCATACACATTATCTGGAAGTAATCCACGGGTTGCTAAAGGTATAAGATATTCCAACAAAATGTGACAATCATGACACTTTAATCCCGAAATATTTTTCTCTTCCAAATTTACACAACCGCCGATATTTGATCAAAAACCGTCAGCCAACTTGAGATCTTTCAAAATTTACAAAGACGTTTTTTATTATCGGATGTCATAGTGAAAGGCGCTTCTGGATAATGAACCACTCCTTCATCATTCATAGGATGTAACCATGATTTTATGCCTAAGAGTTGTAAGTCTTTACGGGCTTTAGGACCATCCTTAATCTTCTCTTTCAAATTCATTATTGTTCCCAACACGATATCACAAATATTTTTCTCAATATGCATCACATCCAAATTATGTCTCAATAATAGTGATTTCCAATAAGGAAAACGGAAGAAAATGATAAGTTTGTTCCAATTGTCTCCTCTCGTTTCATGATATATCTTAATTTTCTGACTCAAATGCGTACTAAGAATTATGTCTTTTAGGTCTCGTACTTGCTCGTAACTTTCTTGCCCCGTTAACAATTTAGAGGGCTCTCTGTAATCTGTTCGACCATCAAACGACTCTTTATCCCTTTTATATTTGTGCTTTGGTGGAAGGAAGCGTCTATGAACCATGTAACATTGTTTGGAACCATGAACCAATCGACGAGATATCGTGTCGTTGTTACAAAAGGGACAAGCGAATTTCCCTTTCATACTCTAGCCTGATAAATTCGCGTAGGCGAGAAAGTCGTTAATGGTCCACAACAACGCCGCTCGCATATTAAAGTATTGAGAGGTGTGTGCATCAAACGTTCTCACACCAATTTGCCACAGTTCAGTCAACTCGTCGATCAATGACTGGAGAAATATGTCAATTGCATCTCCCGGACTCTTTGGACCTGGAATTAACATAGATAAAATAAATTTTTTAGAATCCATGCAAGTAGTGGGCGACACATTATAAGGAACGAGAATAACCGGCCAAACACTATATGACTTTTTCCCATTTGCAAATGGTTGAAACCCATCACTTGATAAACCTAGTCTTACGTTTCGAGATTTCGACGCAAAATCTTTATAATTTTCATCAAACATTTTCCAAGTTAAGGAATTAGTGGGATGTCTCAACGTATCACTATCAACTCTTTATTCCATATGCCATCTCATCATTGGAGCCGTTTTTGAGGACATGTATAGTCTTTGCAGTCCTGGTATTAGAGGGAAATATCTCAACACCTTTTTTGGAATGAATTTCCTATTTTTCTTCTCTCTAACTGCCCCACTTGTTC